>NC_043700.1:148482903-148519074 GCF_006229205.1 Suricata suricatta | reverse complement strand
GAGTAGGAGATTGCTGCGGTGGAGGTCTAGGAGGTTGTTTCCTACTTTCTCCTCGAGGGTTTTAATGGTTTCCTATCTCACATTCAGGTCCTTCAGCCATTTTGAGTTAATTGTTGTGTATGGTGTAAGAAAGTGGTCTAGTTTCATTCTTCTGCATGTTGCTGTCCAGTTCTCCCAGCACCACCTGCTAAAGAGTCAGGCTTTTTTCCATCGGATACTCTTTCGTGCTTTGTCAAAAATGAATGGATCAAGAAGATGTGTATATGTGTATGTATACATATATATATATACACACACACATACATACAATAGAGTATTACATGGCAATGAGAAAGAATAAAATCTGGCCATTTGTAGAAAAGTGGATGGACCTTGAGGGTGTCATGCTAAGTAAAATAAGTCAGGCAGAGAAGGACAGATACCATATGTTTACACTCATAGATCTAACAGGAGAACAAAAGAAACCTAATGGAGGTCCAGGGGGAGGGGAAGAGGGAAAGAGAGTTGGGGAGAGGGAGGGATGCAAAACCTGAGAGACTATTGAATACTGAAAATGAACTGAGGGTTGAGGGGGGGGGGGGGGGGGGGAAAAGAGGTGGTGGGAATGGAGGAGGGCACTTGTGGGGAAGAGCACTGACTGTTGTATGGAAACCAATTTAACAATAAACTATTTAAAAATAAAATAAAATAAAATATTTTAAAAATAAATAAAACTCTAGGCTAAGCACTGCAGGTTGCAAGTACTCATGAAATTTGCCCTCCACCCTTCACTTTCTGAGCCAACTGCAATGGGGATTTGGTTTCCCCATGCACTCCCCTCTTTGTTAGTCTGTCTTATTGTTCTCCTCTGTGACCACATCTCCTTCCCCACCTCAGTGGTCATGATCCATTTCTCTCCCAAACTGTGTCTGCATTTCCTATGTTCTTTGGTGTAGCTCCTCCTATACCTTTAGTTATGGAGTTTGTGCTGCCAGGCTTCTGGTCAATTCTGGGGGGTTTAAGATAATTTGATAGTTTTCTAATTATATTCTTAGAACAAAGTGTTTCTACAGTCCTCTTATTCTGCTGCCATCTTCCCCATCCTATACCACATCTCCTTTATCGATTCATCTGTGAATGGACATTTAGGTTGCTTCCACATCTTGGCTATTATAAATAATGCTATAGTACACATAAGGGCACATGTATCTTTTGAATTAGTGTTTTCATTTTCTTCAGGTAAGTGCCCAGAATTGAAATTACTGGATCATATGGCAATTCTATTTTTAATTTTTTGAGAGCCTCCATACATAGTGGTTTGGCCAATTTACATTCTTACCAACAGTGCATGAAGTTTCTTTTTTCTACACATCTTCAACTTTTATTTCTTATATTTTGACACTAGTCATTCTGATTAGTGTGAGATGATATCTCATTGCAGTTTTGATTTCAATTTCCTTGATTATTAGTGATGTTGAATGCCTTTTCATGTGTCTCCTGGCCATCTGTAGGTCTTCTTTGGGAAAATGTATATTCAGGTCCCCTGGTCATTTTTTAATCAGATTTCTTTGGTGTTCACGTGTGAGTTCTTAATATATTTTGGATATTAACGCTTTATTGGACATATAATTTGCACATATACTCTCCCATTTACTAGGTTATATTTCTATTTTATTTATGTTTTTCTTCTGCAGGTTGCAAGTACTCATGAAAGCTTTGCTTGTGCAAAGCTTTTTAGTTTAATATGTTCCTAATTGTTATTTTTGCTTCTCTCCCCTTGGCTAAAGAGCAAGATCCATAAAAATATTACCAAAGCTTATGTCTAAGAGTTAATCACTTATATTTTCTTCTACAAGTTTTATGCTTTCAGCTCCTACATTTAAGTCTTTAATCCATTTTGATTTTATTCTTGATATGGTGTATGAAAGTGTCCAGTTTTATTCTTTTGCATGTAGTGTCCAGTTTTTCAACACCATTTATTAAAGAAATTTTCTCCCTTGTATGTTCTTGTATCCTTTTTTATAGATTAATGTGGTTTATTCCTGGGCTATTTTATTTTTTATTTTTAAAAAATGTTTATTTATTTTTGAGAGAGCCATACATATAGATGGAATGTGAGCAGGGGAGTGGCAGAGAGAGAGAGAGAAAGAGACACAGAATCTTAAGCTGGCTCCAGGCTCAAAGCTGTCAGCACACAGCTCCACATGGGGCTTGAATTCATGGACCATGAGATGATGACCTGAGCTGAAGTCAGACACTTAACTGACTGAGCCTTCCAGGCACCTCTGGGCTATTTTATTCTATTTATCTATGTGTCTTTTTCTGTACTATACTGGTTTTCTTTTTATACCTTTGAAGTATAATTTAAAATCCATCTTTTTTTTTTTTCTTATAATTGCTTTGGCGAGAAAGAATGAACTCTGGCCATTTGTAGCAATGTGGATGGACATCGTGGGTATCCTGCTAAGTGAAATAAGTCAGGCAGAGGACGGATACCATATGTTTTCACTCATAGTTCTAACAGGAGAAACTTAACAGAGGACCATGGGACAGAAGGAAAGAGTTAGGGAGAGGGAGGGAGGCAAATCATAAGAGATTCTTGAATACTGAAAACAAACTGAGGGCTGAAGGAGGAGGGGGAAAGGGGAAGAAAGAATGTTGGACATGGAAATGGGCACTTGTGGGGAAGAGCACTGGGTGTTATATGGAAGCGAACTTGACGATAAACTATTAAAAAATAAAAGAATGGGGAAAAAAAGATTGCTTTGGGTATTCGAGGTCTTTTGAGGCTCCATTACAAATTTTAGGATTCTTTATTCTAGTTCTGTGAAAAATACTATTGATGTTTTGATAGGGATTGCATTGCATGCATATTACTCTGGGTAGTGTGTATATTTAGAACATAATAATTTCTCTAATACACGATCATGGTATGTCTTTCTATTTTTTGTGTCATTTTCAGTTTCTTATAGTTTTCAACATACAGGTCTTTTCCTTGATTAAACTTATTTCTAGGTATTTTACTCTTTTTTATGCAATACTAAATGGGATTGTTTTCTTAATGTCTCTTTATATGCCAATTGATTTCTAGTTTCATGTCGTTGTGTTCTGAAAACATGCTAGATGTATTTTAATATTTTAAATTTATTGAGACTTGGCCTGTAGCCTTTCACGTGATCTATTCTGGAGAATGTGTATCCTATTGATTTTGAAAAGAATGTGTGTGTGTGTGTGTGTGTGTGTGTGTGTGTGTGCACGCGCTTTCCATCTAGAGTAATGTGCCATTCAAAGCTTCTGCTTACTTTTTTTATTTTTAATTTTTTAATAATAGTTTATTATCAAATTGGTTTCCATATAACACCTAGTGATTCTCCCCACAAGTGCCCCCTCCATAACCATCACTCCCTTCCCCCTCTCCTTCCCCCTTAAGCTCTCTGTTTCTTTCAGTATTCAATAGTCTCTCATGATTTGTGTCCCTCGCTCTCCTCAACTCTCTTTCCCCCTTCCCCTCCCTATAGTCCTGTTAGGTTTCTCCTGTTAGACCTATGAGTGAAAACATATGGTATCTGTCCTTCTCCGCCTGACTTATTTTGCTTAGCATGGCACCCTTGAGGTCCATCCACTTTGCTACAAATGGACAGATTTCATTCTTTCTCATTGTTATGCAGTACTCCATTGTGTGTGTGTGTGTGTGTGTGTGTGTGTGTATGTGTTTATATATATATACCACATCTTCTTGATCCATTCATCAGGTGATGGACATTTAGGCTCTTTCCATGTTTTGGCTATTGTTGAGCGTATGAACATTGGGGTACATATGCTCCTATGCATTAGCACTTCTGTATCCCTTGGGTAAATCCCTAGCAGGGCTATTGCAGGGTCATAGGGCAGTTCTAGTGATAGTGTTTTGAGGAACTTCCACACTGTTTTCCAGAGTGGCTGTATCAGTTTACATTCCCACCAACAGTGTAGGAGGGTGCCTGTTTCTTCACATCCTTTCCAGAATCTATAATCTCTGGGTTTGTTCATTTTAGCAACTCTGACCAGTGTGAGGTGGTATCTCAGTGTGGTTTTGATTTGTGTTTCCCTGATGCTGAGTGACACTGAGCATCGTTTCATGTGCCTGTTGGCCACCTAGATGTCCTCTTTGGAGAAGTGTCTGTTCAGGTCTTCTGCCATTTCTTCACTGGATTATTTGTTTTTTGGGTATGGACTTTAGTGAGTTCCTTATAGATTTTGGATACTAACTCTTTATCTGATTTGCTATTTACAAACTATCTTTTCCCATTCTGTTGGTTGCCTATTAGTTTTTTCAATTGTTTCCTTTTCAGTGAAGAAGCTTTTTATCTTGATGAGGTCCCAATAGTTCACTTTTGTTCTTGATTCCCTTGCCTTTGGGGATGTGTCAAGGAGGAAATTGCTGCGATTGAGGTCAAGGAGGCTATTACCTGCTTTCTACTCAAGGGTTTTTATGTTTTCCTGGGTCACATTCAGGTCTTTATCCATTTTGAGTTTATTTTTGTGAATGGTGTAAGAAATTGGTCTAATTTCATTCTTCTACATGTTGCTGTCCAGCTCTCCCCACACCACCTGTTGAAAAGGCTATCTTTTTGCCATTGGATACTCTTTCCTGTTTTATCAAAGATTAATTGGCCATACACTTGTGGGTCCAGTTCTGGGCTCTCTATTCTATTCCATGTGCCTGTTTTTGTGCCAATACCATACTATCTTGATAATGACAGCTTTGTAGTAGAGGCTAAAGTCTGGGATTGTGATGCCTCCCATTTTGGTTTTCTTCTTCAATATTACTTTGGCTATTCGGGGTTTTTTTGTGGTTCCATACAAATTTTAAGATCATTGTTCAAGCTTTGAGAAGAATGCTGGTGCAACTTTGATGGGGATTGCATCGAAAGGGTAAATTCCTTTGGGTAATAATGACATTTTAACAATGTTTATTCTTCCAATCCATGAGCACAGAATGTTTTTCCATTTCTTGGTGTCTTCTTCAATTTCCTTCATAAGTCTTCTATAGTTTTCATCATACAGTTCTTTTACATCTTTGGTTAGGTTTATTCCTAGATATTTTATGAATTTTCATGCAGTTGTGAATGGGATCCATTACTTGATTTCTCTTTCTGTGGCTTCATTTTTGGTGTATAAGAATGCAACCAATTTCTGTACATTGATTTGTACCCTGCAACTTTACTGAATTCATTGATCAGTTCTCGAAGGCTTCTGGTGGAGTCGATCGGGTTTTCCATGTAGAGTATCATGTCATCTGCGATAATTGAAAGTTTGACTTCTTTGCCGGTTCTGATGCCTCTTATTTCCTTTCGTTGTCTGATTGCTGATGGTAGGACATCCAGCACTATGTTAAACAACAGGGGTGAGATTGGACATTCCTGTCATGTCGCTGATCTCAGGGGGAAAGCTCTGTTTTTCCCCATTGAGGATAACATTAGTTCTGGGCTTTTCATAAATGGCTTTTGTGATGTTTAAGTAAGTTCCTTCTATCCTGACTTTCTTGAGGGTTTTTATTAAGTAGGGATGTTGTATTTTGTCAAATGATTTTTCTGCATCTATCGACAGGATCATATGGTCTTTATCTTTTCTTTTGTTAATGTGATGTATCACATTGATGGATTTGCGAATATTGAACCAGACTTATAACCCAGGAATGAATCCCACTTGGATCATAATGGATAATTCTTTTTACATGCCGTTGAATTCGATTTGCTAGTATCTTGTTGAGTATTTTTGCATCCGTATTCATTAAGGAAATTGGCCTGTAGTTCTCTTTTTTTTTGTTAGGTCTCTGTCGCTTAGGAATCAAAGTGATATGTGCTTCATAGAATGGGTCTGGAAGTCTTCCTTCCATTTCCAATTTTGGAATAACTTGAGAAGTATCGGTGTTGACTCTGTTTTAAATGTCTGGTAGAATTCCCCTGGGAATCCATCTGGCTCTGGGCTTTTATTCGTTGGGAGATTTTTGATAACTGATTCGATTTCTTCACTGGTTATGGCTCTCTTCAGATTTTCTATCTCTTCCCGTTTGAGTTTTGGTAGTACATGTGCATTTAGGAATTTGCCCATTTCTTCTAGATTGTCCAGTTTGTTGGCATATACTTTTTCATAGTAATCTCTGATGATTGCTTGTATTTCCAAGGGATCTTGCTTCTGTTTGTGATTAGTTGTTTTATGTATTTGGGAGCTCCCGAATTCAGTACATAGATGTTTATAATTGTTAGCTCTTCCTGATGTAGAAACCCTGTAGTTATTATATAATGTCCTTCTTCATCTTTTGTTACTGCCTTTACTTTAAAGTGCAGTTTGTCTGATACAAGTATGGCTACTCCAGCTTTCTTTTTGAGCCCAGTCACATGATAGATATTTCTCCATACCCTTACTTTCAGTCTAATGGTGTCTTTAGGTCTAAGGTGAGTCTCTTGTAGATGTCAAATAGATGGATTTGGTTTTTGATCCATTCTGCTATCCTGTGTTGACTGGAGCATTCAGTCCATTTACATTCAGTAGTATTATTGAAAAATGTGGGTTTAGATTCATTGTGTTCTCTCTAGGGTTCATGTTTGTATTGATGTCTCTGGTGTCTTATATTCCTTGCTACCTTTCTCTCATAGAGTCCTTCTTAGGATTTCTTATAGGGCTGGTTTGGTGGTGATGAATTCTCTCAACTTTTGTTTATTTGGGAAGACCTTTATCTCGCCTTCTATTTTGAATGACAGGCTCGCTGGATAAAGAATTCTTGGTTGCATATTTTTCTTGTTCATCACATTGAAGATTTCCTGCCATTTCTTACTGGCCTGCCATGTTTCAGTAGATAGGTCTGTAACCACTCTGATAGGTTTCCCTTTTTATGTTAGGACCCTTTTATCCCTAGCTGTGCTCAGAATTCCCTCTTTATCTTTATTTTTTTTCCAGTTTCACTATGATACGTTGTGCTGAAAGTTGGTTTATGTTATATCTTAGGGGAGTTCGGTATGTCTTTTGAATTTCAATATCTTTCTCTTTCCCCAGATTGGGGAAATTTTTGTGTATAATTTGGTTCAGCACTCCTTCAGGGCCTCTATTTCTTCCTCTTCAAGAACTCCTATGATACAGATATTGTTCCATTTGATTGATCACTCAGGTCTCTGATTCTTCTTTCATGCTCCTATATCAATTTCGCTCTCTTTTTCTCAGCTTCTCTCTTTCTATAACTGTGTCTTCTAATTCACCTATTCTTCTCTCTGCTTCTTCAATCTGTGCATTGGCAGCCTCCATCTTATTATTCACCTCATTTATAGCCTTTTTTAACTAATCACAGCTCTTTTGAAGGTTCCTATTTTTTGTATCAATATCTTCTCTGACAGCTTCTATGCTTTTTTCAAGCCCAGGAATTAATTTTATGATAATCCTTCTAAATTTTTGTTCAGTTATGTTCTTGTATTTGTTTTGAGCAGTTCTGTCGCTGTGATTTCCTGGAATTTCTTTAGAGGAGAGTTCTTTCACTTTGTCATTTTGGCTAACTTTCTGTCTCTTATCAGTTTTAAAATCTCATTCTGTACTGTGAGGCTATTAGTATAGCTCTGTTAGAGGAGGCTCTTTGACTGTCCAGGGCCCGTCGTTTCAGGAGATGTTCTTTTAGTGGTGTCTCTCAGTTTCTCTTGTTGTGTCTGTAATTAATATATTTTCTTACTCAGTGATATTTGAGACTTTCCACTGTGTGTGCTTTGGCCTGTTTCTTGAGGTAGCCCTGAAAAGGAAAATAGACAGACAAACACAGAGGGAACACAAGCATGCAAACACACTGACAAATCTGGTAAACAAGCAAACCAAATGGGAAAGGAAAAAAAAGGGGGCAGGAAAGAAAAGAGAGGACAGGAAAGGAGGAAAAAAAAAGCGAGGGGCACAGAGACAAAGGACAGTCTGAGAGCCTAAAACTTGCAGAGGAGAGAGATAAGAATGTGATAAGGGGAAAATATCTGGATGGTAAGGGTGGATATAATCACAGCAGTGCTTAAATGTTGGCCTTTCCCAGACTCCAGGGGGGAAAGGGAGAAAAGGAAGAAATAGGAAAATAGAAAAGAGAAAACAAGAGAAAAGTTATAAAAAATTAAAACAAGAATAATTAAGAAAGAAAAAATTGATACATTTTCTTTATATAGCATCATATTTTACATCTTTTTATTCTGTGTAAGCCTGAAAAATTTTTGTAGATATAATTGGTTTTACTACTTTTATCTTTTAACCTTTGTACTCAATTTCTAAGTGATTGAGCTACTACCTTTATTATATATTTGCTCTTAACAATGAATAGTTTTCCTTTCATAATGTCATTATTTGTAGTTATGGCCTTTTACTTTCCTCTTAAAGAGTCTTTTTAACATTACTTACAAAATCAGTTGAATGATGATAAACTTCTTTAACCTTTGTCTGTGAAACTCTCTTTTAATTCTCAATGTTAATCTTGAAGGGCAGAGTATTCTTGATTATAGGTTATAAGTTTATTTTTTTCCTCAGCAATTTCTTGTTTTGCTTGCTTTTATGTTTATTTATTTATTTAGACAGTGCATACATGTATGTGTGATTGGGGAAGGATCAAAGAGAGAGAGAGAGAAAAAGAGAGAGAGGGAGAGAGGGAGAGAATCCCAAGTAGGCTCTGCACTGTCAGGTGAAAGCCAGATGCAGGTACTCAGTCTTAAAAACCATAAGATTATGACCTGAGATGAAATCAAGAATTGGAGGCTTAACCCACTGAGCCACCTGGGCGCCCCTCCCCAGTGTTTGTAATATATCATGCTACTTCCTGGTGCCTGCAAAGTGTCTGATGTGAATTCCGATGATAGCTTATAGGGTTTCCCTGGCATGTAACTATTTGCTTTTCTCATGTTACTTTTTTAAAAATATTTTTGTAATGTTTTTTATTTATTTTTGAGAAAGAGAGAGACAGCATGAGCAGGGGAGGGTCAGAGAGAGAGGGAGACACAGAATCTGAAGCAGGCTCCGGCTCTGAGCTAGCTGTCAGCACAGAACCCGACACAGGGCTAGAACCCACAAACTGTGAGGTCAGGACCTGAGCTGAAGTCGGCCACTTAACTGACTGAGCTCCCCAGGCGCCCCTTTCGTACTACTTTTAAAATTATCCCTTTATTTAAAAAAAGATTATCTCTTTATTGTTAATATCTAACATTCCAATTATGTGTTTGTGGGTATGGATCTCCTTGGGTTCATCTCATTCAAAACTCTCAGGGCTTTCTGGACCTGGTTGTCTATTTCCTATCCCTGATTAGGGAAGTTTTCAAATATTATTTTTTAAGTATGTTTTCTGCTCCTTTTTCTCTCTCCTCTTTCTAGAACCTGTGCAAATGTTAGTTGTCTCAGAGGTCCCTTACCCTATCCTCATATTTTAAGTCTTTATTGTTATTTGATTTGGTTGGTTTCCATTAACCTGTCTTCCAAATCACTGATTTAGTCTGCATTGTCTAATCTACTATTGATTCCCTCTAGTGTATTTCTCATTTAGTTATTGAAAATTTCAGCACTGATTTGTTCTTATTTGTATTTTTTATCTCAACGTTCTCACTAAGTTTATTCATTTTTTAAGTCCATTGAGCATCTTTACTAACTTTAAACTCTTTATCAGATAGATTTTTTATGTCCATTTTATTTAGTTCTTTTTCTGAGGTTTTGTCTTGTTCTTTTATTTAGAACATATTTCTGTGTCTCATTTTTTCCAACTATCTGTGGACATAATGTTTCTGTTTATTAAGTAGGTAAGCTATTCTCATGGTTTTGAAAGTAGTGGCCTTATGTTGAAGGCATCCTGTGGGACCCAGTACTGTAATCCCCTGTTCATCAGAGCCAAGTGCTCCAGGTGTGTCCCTGTTGCAGACTTTGAGTCTGTAGTTCTCTCTTGTCCAGCAAGAGAGCAGATGCAGAATTGAATACAAGAGAGACTAATGTTTGGGAACAAACAAGAGCCCCGAGTAAGGGTCCTTGCTCCATATTTATTAGGATCAGAAGATTTACAGACATGATGGGTGTTTGAGAAAAGAGAAAATGAAATGGTAATCATCCACTCAAGTGTTTGAGAGAAAGGAGGTTTCAAAGTTATGCAGTGTTAGGGGTTTGAGTCAATACAAAACAAAATTGAGGTGCCAAGCAGGCATCAGGAGCTGTTTATGTTAACTTGCCCAGGGATTAAAACAGACAGAGCATGCTACCTCAGGCTCAACAAGGCAACTTTCTTTTACTAATTAGCTCCAGGCAGTTTCATCTTGCTGAAGTAGTCTATGGTCCTGTTTACTATTCTAACACTCTTGTCCTAAGCTTTGTTAACCCACTGGTACAAGCTCAGGGAATTCCTAAACTCATTCCCTCCATACCCCCTGTATGAGCTGCATGCACCCTACAGTTGTGGCTAGACTGTGATTAAGGCAGGTACACTAGTGAGTAGGACTGGCCCCTGGAGTAGCTGGCCGGGAGGCCCAGCTATAGCTGTTGCAGGCTTGCTGGTGGACAGAGCTGCCCTCCCCACCACCTCACCTATTGAAGACAGGAATTGTTTTGAAAAGGCAACACCTAGGGCTATCCATCAGGTGTGGCAGTTTGGGAGGTTCCCTGGAGAGGCTCCTGTTGGAGTGGGAGGTTTGATGGGCAGGTCTGCAGTGGAATGCCAGGGATGGGGCAGCCGTGGTTGCAAGGCAAATGGAGAGTGTCAGAACTGGCTCCCGTCAGTGTTTGGCTAGCTTGGCTAAAGGAGGACAAAAACAAATTGTGCCTGCTAGAAATTCTGATCCTTGAGAGAGTTCCTATTGTTCTTTGGCTTCTTGGTACATTTCCTAAAATGAGTCCATAAATCTTTTTTGGGGCATATAATCCAGGTGCTTTCCAAACTGCTTTTATACAGGTCTTGAGCTGAGTGATATAGTGCACTGGCCCTTTAAGAGCATAGTCTCGGTTTCCTGTAACTGTCCAGACCTTCTCCAGGGAAACCCACTAACTTTCTTCCCAGTGCAGGTCCCCAGGGTCAGGGGTGTGTAACATGGGGCTTGGATCCCTCCTCAGGGAGGATCTCCATGCCTGTTATATGTCTTCCACTCGTGGGTTGCCACACCAGTGATTTGATTCCCAACCATGACTCTGCCCCTCCTACCCTCCCCATGGCTCAAAGTGTCTTGTTTTTTATATTTCTAGCTGAGAAAGAGCTGTTCTGCTAGTCTTCAGGTCATTTTCGGAGTTGCATTATAGGTAGTTGCAGCCTTGATGTGTCTGTGGGAGGAGGTGAGCTCAGGATCCTTTTCCTATGATATCTTCCCCACAGTCCAATAAAGTATTTTAAACTTAGGGTATTCAGTGGTTTTTAGACATAATGCTATTGCACACTTAATAGACCACAGTATAATGTAAACATTTATATGCACTGAGAAACTGAAAAATTTATTTAAAATTCACTTTATTGCAGTATTCACTTTATTGTAGTGGTCTGAAACTGAACCCAAAATATCACTGAAGTATGTCTATATGGCTAACCAGGGAGCTCTCCCAACCCTTGATATTCAGGGTCGTTTTTTGAGGATCAGTCACATCAGCATGTAGCACCTATATAACTGACCTCAGCTACTCAGACTCTAGTCTTCCCAAGCAAAAACCGGCATTTGCCATAATAAATATCTGCTTAAACTGGTACCTCATCGCCCAATGCCTCAGACATATAAAAACATTCTTATCAGAGTATTCCAAGGGCACAAAGCTCATCTCTCAGGAGCCACTCAGAGAGCAGTTCTAAAGCAGACCATGAAATGTGCAGAATTTCAGTAACCCAGGCCTGATGAATTATTTTGTTTTCTACACAGAGAGTTATTATAAGTTACTTGGCCAATGATTTCAAACATTTGGGTCATATCTAAGTCTGGTTCTTCTGACTGCTTTGTTTTGTTTTGTTTGATTTTTGCCTTTTGGCATGCCTCATAATTTTTGTATGCTTTTGAATATATGCCTGACTGCCTAGATTTGGGGGGTACAAGTTGCCCCAAAACTTCTGTTTTTCTAAGAGAGTCAAAAATGTCATTGATATTAGTTATAACATACTTTTCTTGTTTTAAAGATAGGAATAACAATTCCCAAGATATTTACATGTCATAAATAAAACCAGAACTGTGTTCAATTGTTTCCTATAAATAAATTGCTGTGTCAGTACACAAAACATAAAATGTAGCTTACTTAAACTATATGTAAAAAATAGTGGCAAAAGAAGTATTATAAATGTTTATGAACTGGAAGAAAGATGTGTAATATCGAAAATGGCATCATTCTCATATAGTAATTTTTAAGATTGGCTGATTTAGTTGGACAAAAATCTAATCAGCAATTTAAAATTTAAAAAAAGCAGCCCACATAGTTTCCATGTTTAGAGTGGATTATTAAAGATTGTTACCATTAAGCTACTAGGTCCTTCAGGAAACAAATGACTCCACCACCATAATATTTGTGTACAGTGTAAATGTACGAGAATCTATTTTTAAAAGTTAAATTTTGACCCATTATAGTTTTACATTCCTAAACACATTAAATATTAACATACTTATGTTAATTCTACTTAAAATTATAAGGAGAAAGGGAAAATTCATTTATGTATTTGTACTCACCAATGTTGAGTAGCAGAACAGACAGTATTATGGTGTGGACTGGAATGAAAGCTGTGTTGATTTTTTAAAATTTCATTGGATTAGACAGTTTTTTCAATTTCCCCTTTATTTTGTGGTGGCAGAAGCTTCCATGTTTGTATTAAGAAGTACATTCAGATTTGCTCCCTCCATAGGAACTTTTTGTCCTGAACACTCCTGAGAAGTTAAAGCTAAGTCCTGCATACAAGAATAATTATCTATTTTTATGAAATAAAATGTTAGAATTTAAATTAACTGAAGGATAAGAAATATATTTTTTAAAATTTATCCAGATGGTTTGGTTTGTTATTGATTGCATTGCTTATCATATTGACTCGTGATAGTTGACAAGAAGGATAATCATGAATATACCCAGTTGCCTAAATAGTTTAAATTGTGTGATCATTTATCACAATTTAATCTATATAAAAAGGATAACTTACATTATTAAGAACTTCAGTGCAGCTAATAAGCATCTAATATGCACATATGAGCAAGACTGACAAACATATCTTTATTACTTTGCTGATAGCCTGATGAAGAACTGGTAAAGGCAGTTACTATATATTTGATCTTTCCTTAGGGTATAGTAAGCACCTTTAAGAAATTTTAGAATTTGCTATTTTAACAATGTAGCTACAGAGAATCAGTTAAGACAATTTGTTGATGTATATGAATGTGTGCATAAATGTATGTGTGCATGCACGTGTAGTACCCAAAAAGTCCTGTGGAGAATGACATTATTAACACATAAGATTTCAAATAAATTAGGGGCGCCTGGGTGGCTCAGTCGGTTAAGCAGCCAACTTCGGCTCAGGTCATGATCTCGTGGTTCGTGAGTTTGAGCCTTGCATCAGGCTCTATGTTGACGGCTCAGAGCCTGCAGCCTTTTTCGGATTCTGTGTCTCCTTCTCTCTCTCCCTTTCCCTGCGGACACTCTGTCTCTCTGCCTCTCTGCCTCTCAGCCACTATGGGGAGGATTTTCACCACAGAAATCAGCAAACACTGTACATTGGGAGTTTCTTCCCCCAGAATGCTTGCAAGTGTACCACTACCCATTCTTTTCCTTGGCCTCTTTCATTAAACAACCAGGTAACTACTAACTGAAAACTGTTTTCTCTGCCTCTTATTAAAGGTATAGTCAAGAGGAATCACTCAGTGGTCATAGTGCAACTGACAAATGTTAATATGTACTTCTTGCCTTGCCCTTCTATGTAGACCAGAAGTACCCTGCAAGACTCTGGCAGTACTGGGATAAAATTGGAGCATGTGAAATATGCTCAAGGGTTCAGACTTCTCACACTCTTTTTTCCTTGAAGCGTAATTTTTATTCTCCTACCAGTGGTTCAGCATTGTAAAACTGTCAAGTAACTGGGAGCTTCTATCTCCATAAGCCACAACAGTCACCATTAAAGTGTAAGGCAGGTGATATGAGAGATATTAGCTTAAAATAATATATATGAGTGTGATTAAGCAGATAAATCTCAAAGAATTAATTTGTAAAACATCATTAGAAATTGGACATGAGTAAAACCAAACAATAGCATGCCCTTCCTATGTCTATGGAAAGCATTAGAAATAAGTTGTCATTTTGTACATATGAATTTCAAGGCAGAACAAAAGCTAAGGCTTAGGTTACGAGACAATATCTAGAGTTTTAACATTCTGATATTTTCATGTTAGAATCCATAAGCTTCAGCTTATAAAAATTTTCTCTATTACTGTAATTTGGAGCATGTTTGGTGTCTACATTTTTCTCATGTTCCATGTTGTTGAACAACAGGAAAATTATTTAAATTTCTCCAGAGCACTTGTGTTCAGGAATTACCAAATTGTTTCAATCCATGGAACCACATATTTTAAACCCTATTAATTATTCCATTTGGAATAATTGGCTAAGTCTTTTTTTTTACTTCCTTTTTTTTTTTTGCTTCTTTGTTCATTACATTGGACTATAGAATATTCCATTTTATATAATCAAAAATGAGTAGTATGTCTTAAAACTTGATTGGGTTCTGCAGTTGAGGAAAAGGAAAAAATTAGTGATAAGCTTCTAAAGTTATTACTTAGGAAATCAATGATCTACTCTGAGGTAACAACAGTGAACAGCTTTCTGGAAAGATGAGAGAGAAAAGCAGTGAGAGAGGATTAATGGAACAGTTATCACAGTATTGATTAGGCCTCAAACTAGCAAATTTAAGCCTGGATCTTGCTAAAAAAGAGCAAAAGTCAATTTGCCTGAATAATAGTTTAATAACTATTTGATGAGAAAAACTTTTAGACACTGCATCATATTGTGTGGTGTAGAACTGCATAAGACAGGTAAATCAGACACAAAAGAAAGACACAGAATATAAATGAGAAACATTCTAATGGCTTTATTTTTCAGATTTTTATCTTCTCTTGATAATATGCTAATTATCAGGTGAAATATTAACAAGTCATAATATTAACTTTTAGGAGCTTAAACAGTGCAACAGGGACAAATAAATTCTTCGAAAGGCTTTATAAAGTAGTGGGATTTTGAGACCTATGCTAGGCCATTCCTTTCCAGGGCAATAAAGCATAAACGTAATGATAAACTTAAAGAAATAAAAAAATAAAAGCAAACAAAAAACAGAAAATTTGATTCAGCTGAACATTTTATTCCAATTAAAAAATTCCTGACAGCCTAGTCTTACATTTGAGAAAGTAATATATATTTGAGGTTTATATTAATTCTCAGTCAAAATATTAAGAATGATACCATTAGCTAAATAAAACTTTCATATTTTGATACTCTTTAAATTCCCTACAATACTAAAAAAGCAAATGCTTAAAAGAAATTGCTGTGCATGTGTATGTCAGTGTTCAGGGGGATGCAATTTGCATGATGTGATAGATAAAACTTATATAAGGAACATAATAAAATCACTTGAATAAGTATATATATTTATATATATACTCATATACACAATACTCCAGAAATTGTGCTGGACAAATTTATGCAGAGGGATAAGGGTTTGTGTTTTCATACACACCTTTATGGAACAACTTGAATCTTTTCAATCTTCTGTGTTTTCATTTTCATTTGAGAACGAGGGTGAAATGTGAATTAGGATTTTAGTACATTTGGTTTCCATATGTATACACGTACTGGTTTTCAAAGTTTAAAAACATGTTTTATTTCAAGGATATCTCAGTGTCTATCTCCCTTTTTTTTCTCAGGCTTCACTATCAAAATCATACCGCCATGACTTGAAGGTAGAAGCAAACAACAAAAATAATTGTCAAGTTCAATTGAAGGCAAATAGTTGCATTTCCTACTATACTAATGTAGTGGCTGGATTGATATGGTATATTTAAAAATAATATACTACTACAGATATTTATGTGTCAGCTTGATAAATGAGCTGTATAGGACTTATCATGCCTTCCAGCATTCTACTTTGACTTGTTTTTATTTGGGATTTCTTTGTCAATCAATAATTTTTACTCTAGCATTTTAGCTTACACATTATCAAATAAAAAAATCCAAAGACTTCTGGCTAGATATATTGCAAGGAGTTAGTGTTAGAGTCACTTTATGTTTGTAGAACTTTGAGAGAAATTTCTATTTAGTATTTGAGCTATGACCTCTTCATTGAAAAAGTGGTAAAGTTTTACATCATCTATGACTATGATAAATAGTTACACACAAAGATTAGCTGTTTAGATATGTTTTTAAAATAAACCATCTGACTGCATGTTCCACAAATATCCTAAGAATAGGAAATTATAATAACAAATCAAGAAATGAATAGAGTTATAAAAATGTTTCACGTGTTTATAAATACAGAGGTAGATAACTTATGGAATTTTAGCTAGAAATTTTCCACTTTGTCTCAGCATCAAACTGATATGATCAAAGACAAATACTATTTGAAATCTCTTAAAATTATTGAGTGGGATAAAAATCACAAAGTTTATTGGCAGTACTTATATTAAGCAACCGTAGTGTTCAAATAAATACATCAACCAGCCTGCCTGTTATTTAATCCAGTTGCTTTCTAAAAAAGGCATTATTCCTTGGTCAGACTTGATCACTAATTAAAGTAAAATGAATTCCCTGTGCTTGATGTATTTAATTTATGTCTACTTAACATCAAGATGGATGGACTAGATAAGTGAAACACAGAATAAGAAAAAATAATTATAAAATAATTTCCAATTAAAAAGTGGCAGCTCTTAGTTATCCAAAAGGAATAAAACCAAGAAAAACAGAATCAATGCCTAATTAAATTCTAGAGTAACCCAAAACTTGTATCATACTATCAGAATAACACAATTCAGAATACTTTTAAATGTCCCTTATCCAGGACCATTATACCTTTTGAATGTGATTACTAAGCAGCCTCAAGATTTATTTCCAGTAATCTCAGGTCCCAGTGAAAAGCTGAATTCTATATTTTGTCTTGTTTTCCTATTCCAGTATTCAGTTAACAGTTAACAACCATGTACTGAACAGGCCCTGCATTGAAATAGTGTCTAAGATTTTATTACATAATGTTTGAGAGGACAAGAATGCCACCTCATCACCAAAATTTATAATCTCATGCAGGTTTGGTTTATCAAGTCAGGGTCTCCAATTGCAGGTTTGGCTTTCATCTTTGTCCAGCAAAGCCAAGGACAGCAGAAAGGCTTACTCAAGACTCTTCAAATCAAGAAAGGTGGGAGGTAAGCTAAGGGAAGTCTCCCTGAGCTGCTCTCAGGCTCCTATATTTATTAGACATACATTATAGGGAAAACATTGCACAATATGTTAGTGGCTATTTGCCAATAAGAACATATAGAAAGTGTGCACAACCACGACTACAAAAGAGTAGATGCCAAGATATTCCACAGATAACACAGTCTAAGGAATTCATGGGCACAGGCAGGACCCATACCCTATATACTGGTCAGCTATTTTCAGCGTGCCCAGAAAGCAGTATAATGTGTTACCTATAATCTCCTTAACCAGGACATAGCTATTTAATTCCCTACAATCTCAATATGAATTTTATGTTCCAGACATGAAACAACATTCTTTTAGTCATGTTCATTTAGGAGATGCCCAAAAATGAATACAAATGATTTCAAATCCTGTATTCCAGTCTTTAAACATATCTATGTGTGAAAGAGAATAATGAATATGAAAAGAGTGGGTTTGGATGAAGAAAGAGGTGTGATAGGAAATAGAATTCAAGGTGATAGTTAATCAAATAGAAGTAGCATGAAATAGCTGAACTAAAACTTTTTCTTAAAAAAGTAGAGTATTATTATGCATATTTTCTTTATCAAAATTGAATGCTATATGTTATATAAGCAAATATTCATTGTGTTAGTATTGGGGATAGACTGGAAATTTATTAATTTAGAATTTAGAATTGAAAAGATCTTTTGCCATTGAATATAGTTGGGTAATTATACCTCCACCAAACAGGTGAGAAGCAAAACTGTTTTTGCTGAAGAAAGTTTGGGCCTGTTCTCCCATGTACTTGGTTTCACCATTCATTCATGCAATAGCATTTGAGCACCTGCAGAAGCAGGTTAAATGTATTGTATTAAGACAGATGGCAGGCCAAGATCATCTAATGAGTTTCCTGTATTTGCAGTTATTTCTGTATGTCAGCAACAACATGAATGCATTAAAAAGATTTCTTTCCTTTTAGGTCTTCACTAGTTTTTACTAACTGCAGTGCTAAGAAAAAAAAACAAAAACTCAACTTGATTTATTTAAATAAAACATTGTATCTTCTCAATTAACACAATCTAAAGTAACAATCAAATTTGACAAATACTCGTGTTAGACTATATGTGATAGTCCAATTATAATTTATCAGTGGAACAACTAACACCAGTCTTTCTGCATTTTGACAGTATGAAATAAAACATAATACACAATGCAGTGTTTCATAAACTGCTAACTTTTAGGATTTTAATTAGAGGTGTAGAGCAGATAATTCATATCTTTTGTTATTTTATAGCAATCATCAGTATCTTTAGTATTGGGAAAGATCCCTGAGAGACTATAAATTAAATTAAATGAGAGACAAATATATGTTTATAAAAATAAGAATGGATGCCAAACACTGCATTTTTATAACCTGTTGGCAACTGAAACCCCTTCATAAAAATAGTCTCAAGAATAATAATTCCATAAATAAGATACTAATAATAGTACTTTTTAAAATACTGAGCAATTTTGAGATATTTCTGTAAAAATGTTAATACTTTGCATTCAAAGACATATAAATTAATGTTTTAAATTTTAAAATTCTTTTTCATTAACTATCTTTGAGTTGATTTATTCAACCAAAGGGTTAATAATTATTCATATTATAAACCTTTAAATACTAATGATCATGATTCATTTTCTTATGGAAGTTCAACATGTCCTCCCTAGAAGATTTCAGGAACTATCTTGTCAAACTTATCCACACTTGTATTATTGAATCTGGACATTTTGTCAACAATTGCTAAATAGCAATGTGCATGTTATTTTAGTGTTACTCAGCTATATTGAAAAGGTACATTTATGTTCTTAAATAATTCATTAATTATTTAATGTTTGTTTATTTATTTTGAGAGAGAGAGTACAGGAGTTGGGAAGGGGCAGAGAGAGAGGGAAAGAGAGGACCCCAAGCAGGCTCCACACTGTCGGGGCAGAGCCCAACACGGGGCTCTATCTCATGAATCATGAGATCATGACCTGAGCCAAAATCAAGAGTGCCTTTGTGCTCTAAATTTTTTTAATGTTTATTTTTGAGAGAGAGAGAGACAGACAGACAGACAGACAGAGCATGACCAGGGGAGGGGTAGAGAGAGTGGAAGACACAGAGTCAGAAGCAGGCTCCAAGCTCTGAGCTGCCAGCACAGAGCCTCACGTGGTGCTCAGACCCATGGAGATCATGACCTGAGCCGAAGTCAGACGCCCAACAGACTGAGCCACTCAGGTGCCCCCAGGTGTCCCTGTTCATAAATATTTAACAGCTAAGAAGCGATGCAGGCTTTCCCTAATTATTTTTAAATTTGTGAAAATAAAACAAAAACCTGGCATTGTTGAAAAGAAGAAAATATTTAACAGTAGGGCTTTGACTCAAATTAATTGGCACTTGGAATATTTAAATATTTAGGACAAAAAGCTTAACAGCCATGTGATAACAGTCGCTGAGCAAGAAATTCAAAGAAGCAGGCTTATATTCACATGGAGGGAGATGCCAGGAAGGGCAAACTGAAACATAGTCATGAGAGCACTGGAGTTTCAAAGAGAAAAAAAAAATGTGAACCAAGGGGAAAAGCAAGCTGTTATCAGGAATGTGGCAAAGACTGCATCAAGAAAGTATAAAGCCAATTATTTCAGGATATAATAGATCAAAAGCTACATTTCAAGGAAAGTGCATCAGTTATGTGAACCACATCTCTTTTTACTTTTATTTTTTATATATTTTTTGTATAGCTCCCGGTTTTGCCTCAGCAGGCATTTGACACCATCTCTTTGCATTGTTTAGCTAAAGATTTAGTGGAAAATTCTCATCTTCATGCTTGTTATGTACATATTAGCCAAATGCACACAGGTTATCATTTTATGTGAGAATTGTGGGTGTCGAAGTTTAGGAGTTCTTCAAATAGATCTGTAATTTGATTACAGACTCATTGTTAGGAAATAGAAACATACACTTGGTTATAGATTTTTATAGTCCCCCAAATTCAAGTATGAATAAAGATGTAGTTTCATTTTCTTGGCACAAGCACTCAGTGGTTTATGTAACAGTGACCACATAGAATGTTGGGGCCATTTGAAATTGCTGAGTAAGGGGACTGGATCCATTTTATGGTAAGGTAATAGTTGGGTCATGCTTAGTTTTATTGTTTATACCTTTCTGAGGGGAAGTTTCTGATGAATCGGGAAACTCCTGCTTCTAAAACAAAACTTCGCTTGAAGTGTTTTCAAGTCGAGATGCATCAATAACAAAACAAAAAAAAAAAAACCCCAGAAACCATTAGGTCTACCTTTTCATAAATGGGTATGCTTTTATAAAAACTCCAGATAGGTCTCTAAAGAAGTGGAGTTTAATATCTAGAATATATTTTGTTTCTGGTGATAAAATTGAAATCAGCTATGATAAATTTCTGTAGGAAGAAATTTAAAAAGTAGATGAATATATTATAGATTTAGGACAAGTGAGAACAAGACTCTGATGCTACAATGAAATGTCCTGGTTTTATGTGCCAGATATTGAAGTAGACTAATAATGTAGGCAACAGCCAAATAGTGCTTAGGTTTGTGAACTATTTTTCCCCCTTAGGGGTAGAAAGTGAGGAATGGCTTTAATTTAATTCCTTAGAAACATGGGATATGATGACTCTAAAGAAATAGGCAAACACACAATTAGTTGTTGTAGACACCTAAAATATGCAATTTTCCACTTACCTCATTAACAGCTCAAAAATCAACTTTGTGTCCATTAATCTCGTGATTCTAAGTCCTAATTTATTAAAGTAAACTCCATGGAAGAAGAGATATCAAATACTAGAATTAAGGAGCAGTTAAACCTGATAGTGATAAAATTGAGAGGCTTGCTGGTCATTAAAAATCTGCCATTTGCCATTCTATATTCATTTTATATGAATACAAATACATATTTCTTCTATATACCTATTTATTTAAAAATATTTTTCCAGGTTGTCCAGAGCCTATTTCTTTTTTCTTCTTTAAAAAAAAAAGTACAATTGGCATACATCAGTTTCAAGTGTATGATATAAATATTTGATATTTATGTAATTGTGAAATGATCATACTAAATCTAATTAACATCTATCACCATGCATATTTATAGAATTTTTCTTGTAACGAGAACTTTTGAGAACTACTCTCTTAGCAACTTTTATATATCCAATAGTTACTATTAACTAGTCATCATGCTGTATATTATATCCATGTAATGTATTTATTTTGCAACAGGAAGTTTGTATTTTTTGACTTTATTTATTCACCCATTTTACACACCCTCACCCCAATCCACTGCTTCTGGTAACCACCAACTATTCTCTGTAACTATGAATCTTTTTTTCCTCCTCCTGATTTATTTACCATAATGCCATCAAGGTCCATCTGTGTTGTTGCAAATAGTGAAATTTAATTCCTTTTTATGGCTGATTAATATACACTGTATATACCAAATTTTCTTTTTTCATATATATGCTACTATAAGTGATTCTGCAATAAACATGCAGAATTTGGGATTCTCTCTCCCTTTCTCTCTCTCTCTGCCCCCCCTCGTGCCCATGTATATTTTTAGCTAATAGTGTAATTTTCTTTGGATAAATACCCACCATTGGAATTTCTGGATATGGTAGTTCTATTTTTAATATTTTCATGAAACTTCATCATATTTTCCATAGTGGCTCCACCAATTTACATCCCCCACCAACAGTCCACAAGCCTTTCCTTTTCTCTACGTTCTCACCCAAACTTGTTATTTCTTATATTTTTGACAAGAGACATTCTAACAAGTGTGAGGTGATATCTCATTGAAGATTTGATTTTCATTCTCCTGATGATTACTAACATTTAGCATCTTTTCATGTCACTGTTGGCAATGTGTATGTCGTTGGGAAAATGCCTGTACAAATCATGTGCCCATTTTAAAATCCAATTGTTTTTCTTCTATTCAGTTGTATGTGTTCTTTATATATTTTGGTTATTAATCCCTTATCCAGATACACAATTTGCAAATATCTTCTCAGTAGGTTGCCTTTTCATTTTGTTGGTGGTTTCCATTATTCTGCAAAAAATAATTTGATGTTCCCACTTATTTATTTTTTTGCTTTTATTCCTTTTGTTTTGGTGTCAAATCCAAAAATATCAAGATGTTGGTGTCAAGGAATTTATTCCCTCTTTTGGACTAGGAGTTTTAGGGTTTTGGGTCATATATTCAAGGCTTTAATCCATTTTACATTAACTTTTATGTATAATAGGGGTCCAGTTTATTCTTGTGCATGTGGCTGTTGAATTATCCCAGCACCATTTATTAAAGAGACCATCTTTTTCCAACTATATATTATTGGCTCCTTTGTTGTAAATAACTTTTTCTTGTATAGTTTATTGTCAAGTTGGTTTCCATATAACACCCAGTACTCATCTCAACAACTGCCTGCCTCCATGCCCATCACCTCCCCTTCCCTTCTCTCCCGCCCTCATCAGCCCTGTTTCTTCTCAATATTCAAGAGTCTCTCATGGTTTGCCTCCTTCTCCCCTTTTTCCCCACCTTCCCTCCCCATGGTCCTCTGTTAAGTTTCTCCTGTTAGACTTATGACTGAAAATATATGGTATCCATCCTTCTCTGCCTGACTTATTTCACATAGCATGGCACCCTCAAATTCCATCCACGTTGCTACAAATGGCCAGATTTTATTCTTTCCCATTGCCATGTAGTATTCTATTGTATAGATAAACCACATCTTCTTGATCCATTCATCAGTTGATGGACATTTAGGCTCTTTCCATGATTTGGCTATTGTTGAAAGTGCTGCTATGAACATTGGGGTACATGTGCTCTGATGCAACAGCACTCCTGTCTCCCTTGGGTAAATTCCTAGCAGTGATATGCTGTGTTGTAGGGGAGTTCTGTTGTTAATTTCTGAGGAACCTCCACACTGTTTTCCAGAGTGGTTGCACCAGTTGACATTCCCACCAACAGTGGAGGAGAGTGCCCATTTCTCCACATCCTTGCCAGCATTATAGTCTCCATATTTGTTCATTTTAGCCACTCTGACCAGTGTGAGGTGGTATCCCAGTGTGGTTTTATTTATATTTCCCTGATCATGAGTGATGCTGAGCATCATTTCATGTCTATTGGCTATCTGGATGTCATCTTTGGAGAAATGTCTGTTCATATCTTCTGCCCATTTCTTCATTGGATTACTTTTTTTGGGTGTGGAGTTTGGTTTTTGGATTTTGGATACTAGCCCTTTATCTAATATGTCATTTGCAAGTACCTTTTCCCATTCTGTCAGTTCCCTATTAGTTTTCTTGATTGTTTCCTTTGCCATGCATAAGGTTCCTATCTTGATGACATCCCAATAGTTCATTTTTGCTTTTAATTCCCTTGCCTTTGGAGATGTGTTGAGCAAGAAATTGCTGCAAGTGAGGTCAAAGAGGTTGTTGCCTGCTTTCTTCTCTGGGGTTTTGATGGTTTTCTATCTTACATTTAGATCTTTCATCCATTTTTGAGTTTATTTTTGTATATGGTATAAGAAAGTGATCTAGTTTCATTCTTCTGCATGTTGTTTTCCAGTTCTCCCAGGACCATTTGTTAAAGAAGCTGTCTTTTTTTCTATTGAATATTCTTTCCTGCTTTGTCAAAGATTAATTGGCCATACATTTGTGGATCCAATTCTGGGTTCTCTATTCTCTCTCATTGGTCTATGTGTCTCTTTTTGTGTCAATACCATACTGTCATGATGATGACAGCTTTGCAGTAGAGGCTAAAGTCTGGGATTGTGATGCCTCCTGTTTTTGGTTTTCCTCTTCAATGTTACTTTGGCTATTTGGGGTCTTTTGTGGTTCCATACAAATTTTAGGATAGTGTGTTCTAGCTTTCAGAAGTATGCTGATGCAATTTTGATTGGGATTGCACTGAATGTGTAGATTGCTTTAGGCAGTAATGACATTTTAACAATATTCTTCCAATCCATGAGCATGGAATTTTTTTTCTTTTCTTTGTGTCTTCTTCAATTTCCATCATAAGTTTTCTATTGTTTTCATCATACAGATCTTTTATATCTTTGGTTATATTTATTACTAGGTATTTCATGGTTTTTGTGCAGTTGTGAATGTGATCCATTTTTTAATTTCTCTTTCTGTTGCTTCTTTATTGGTGTATAAAAATGCAACTGATTTCTGTACATTGATTTTGTATCTTGAGATTTTGCTGAATTCATTGATCAGTTCTAGAAGGCTTCTGGTGGAGTCGATCGGGTTTTCCATGTAGAGTATCATGTCATCTGCAAAAAGTGAAAGTTTGAATTCCTCTTTTTCAATTCTGATGTCTTTTATTTCCTTTTGTTGTCTGATTGCTGATGCTAGGACTTCCAGCACTATGTTAAACAACAATGGTGAGAGTGGACACCCCTGTCGTGTTCCTGATCTCAGGAGGAAAGCTCTCAGTTTTTCCCCATTGAGGATGATATTAGCTGTGGGCTTCTCATAAATGGCTTTTATGATGTTTAAGTAAGTTCCTTCTATCTCATATCTCTCAAGGGTCTTCAGTAAAAAGGATGCTGTATTTTGTCAAATGCTTTTTGCATCTATCAACAGGATCACATGGTTTTTATCTTTTCTTTTGTTAATGTGATGTATCACATTGATGGATTTGCAAATATTGAACCAGCCCTGTAACCCAGGAATGAATCCCACTTTATCATGATGGATAAATTTTTTTATATGCTGTTGAGTTGATTTGCTAGTATCTTGTAGAGTATTTTTGCATCTGTATTCATTAAGGATATTGATTTTTAATTCTCTTTTTTTGCTGGGTCTCTGTCTGGCTTGTGAATCAAAGTGATGCTGGCTTTGTAGAATGAGTCCAGAAGTTTTCCTTCTATTTCTATTTTTTTGGAATATCTTGAGAATGGTTATTAACTCTGATTTAAATGTCTGATAGAATCCCCAGGGAAGCCATCTGGATGGGGGCTCTTATTCTTTGGGAGATATTTGATAACTGACTCAATTTCTTTACTAGTTATGGGTCTGTTCAGATATTTTATCTCTTCCCATTTGAATTTTGATAGTGCATGTGTGTCTAGGAATTTGTACATTTCTTCTAGGTTGTCCAGTTTTTTTGGCATAAATTTTTTCATAGTATTCCCTGATAATTTCTTATATGTCGAATGGATTGGTTGTAATAAATCCATTTTAATTGCGATTTTGTCTATTTGGATGCTCTCTCTTTTCTTTTTGAGAAGCCTGGCTAGAAGTTTATCAACTTTGTTTATTTTTTCAAAAAACTAACTCTTGGTTTCACTGATGTGTCCAACTGTTTTTTTGGATTCCAAATTGTTTGGTTCTGCCTTGATCTTTATTATTTATCTTCTTCTGCCTGGTTTGGGGTGCTCTTGCTGCTCTGTTTCTAGTTACTTTAGGTGCATTGTTAGATTTTGTACTTTTTCTAGTTTTTTTAAAAAATAGGCCTGAAATGCAATGTACTTTCCTCTTAGGACTGCCTTTGCTGCATCCCAAAGAAATTGGATTGTTGTATTTTCATTTTCATTTGTTTCCATATATTTTTTTAACTTTTTTTTCTTAATGTTTTATTTATTTTTGATACAGAAAGAGACAGAGCATGAGAGGGGGAGGGGCAGAGAAAGAAGGAGACACAGAACCAGAAGCAGGCTCCAGACTCTGAGCCAGCTGTCAGCACAGAGCCCGACGCGAGGCTCGAACCCATGAACGTGAGATCTGACCTGAGCCGAAGTCGGAGGCTCAACCTACTGAGCCACCCAGGCGCCCCTGTTTCCATATATTTTTAAATTTCTTCTCTAATTGTCTGATTGGCCCATTTGTTCTTTAGTAGGGTGTTCTTTAACCTCCATGTTTTTGGAGGTTTACCAGACTTTTTCTTTGATTGATTTCAAGCTTCATAGCATTGTGATTTGAAAGTGTGCACAGTATGATCTCAATTCTTTTATATTTATAGAGGGCTGCTTTATGACCCAGTATGTGATCTGTCTTGGATAATGTGCCATGTGGACTTGCTAAAAAAGTGAATTTCAGAGCATGAGGATGCAGAATTCTAAATATATCTGTCAAATCCATCTGGTCCAATGTGTTGTTCATGTCCATTGTTTCTTTAGTGATTTTTCATCTAGTTGATCTATCCATTGCTGTAAGTAGGATATTAAAGTTCCCTGCTGTTAGCACATTCTTATCAATAAGATTGTTTCTGTTTGGGATTAACTGTTTT
Source organism: Suricata suricatta (assembly GCF_006229205.1). Classification (NCBI taxonomy): domain Eukaryota; kingdom Metazoa; phylum Chordata; class Mammalia; order Carnivora; family Herpestidae; genus Suricata; species Suricata suricatta. The sequence goes on along the minus strand of NC_043700.1, from coordinate 148,492,463 downwards.
ATGTATTTGGGTGCTTTTGTATTTGGTGCATAGACATTTATAATTGTTAGTTCTTCCTGTGAATAGACTCTGTAATTATTATATAATGCCGTTCTTCATCTCTTGTTAATGCCTTTACTTTAAAGACCAGTTTGTCTGATATAAGTATGGCCACTCAGGCTTTCTTTTGACCTCTAGTCACATGATAGATATATCCCCATCTCCTTACTTTCAATCTGAAGGTGTCTTTAGGTGTAAAATGAATCTCTTGTAGACAGTAAATAGGTAGATTTTATTTTTCTATCCACTCTGCTACCCTATGTCTTTTGATTGGTGCATTTAGTTCATTTACGTTCAGTGTTATTATTGAAATATTTGGGTTTAGAGTCATTGTGTTCTCTGTAGGACTCATGCTTGTAGTGATACCTCTAGCACCTTGTGTTCCTTGCAACATTTCCCTCATAGAGTCCTCCTTAGAATTTCTTGTAGGGCTGGTTTAGTGGTGATGAATTCTTTCAATTTTTGTTTATTTGGGAAAACCTTTATCTCTCCTTCTATGCTGAATGACAGGCTTGCTGGATAGAGGATTTTTGGCTGCATATTTTTCCTGTTCATAACATTGAAGATTTTCTGCCATTTCTTTCTGGCCTGCCAAGTTTCAGTAGATAGGTCTGGAGATATTCTGGTAGGGTCTTCCTTTGTGTGTTAGGGCCCTTTAATCCCTAGCTGCTTTCAGAATTAACTCTTTATCCTTATATTTTGCCAGTTTCACTATAATATGTTGTGGAGAAGATTGATTCAAGTTACATCTGAGGGGAGTTCTCTGTGCCTCTTGGATTTCAATGACTGTTTCCTTCCACAGTCTGGAGAAGTTCTAAGCTATAATTTCTTCAAGTACCTCTTCAGCCCCTCTTTCTCTCTCTCCTTCTTATAGAATTCCTATGATACCGATATTATTCTCAGTTCTTGAATTCTCCTTTCGTGCTGCTGGATCAATTTCTCTCTTTTCTCAGCTTCCTCTTTTTCTATAATTTACTTCTTCTCCCTTCTGCCTCTTCAATCCATGCAGTGGCTGCCTTCATTTTATTATGTACCTCACTTATAGCATTTTTTAATTCACCACAACTATTTTTAAGGTCCACAATCTTTGTATCAATAGCTTCTCTCATGTCTTTCATGCCTTTTTCAAGCCCAGCAATTAATTTTATAACAATTGTTCTAAATTCTTGCTCAATTATATTGCTTATATCTGTTTTGAGCAATTCTTTAGCTGTCATTTCTTCCTAGAATTTGTTTAGAGTAGAGTTCTTCCATTCATCATTTTGGCTTTCTGTCTCTTGTAAGTTTTAAAAGCTTGTTATGTGCTCTGCACCTATGAGTTCTGCTATATTAAAGGAGGCTCATTGACTGTCCACGGACTGTCTGTTCAGGAAATGTTCTTTTAATGGTTTCCCTTGGTCTGTCTTATTGTGCCTTTGGTTGTTTTATTTCCCTACTCATAGTGATATTTGGGACTCTCCACCACAGGTACTTTGGCTTGTTTCTTGAGGTAGCCCTGGAAAGAAAATCAGACAAACATGGAACAAAAGCACACAAATGCATAGACAAATCAAACAAACAAGCAAACAGAAAGGGAAAAACAACAACAACAACAAAAGACAATGGGCAGTCTAAAGCATAAAATTTCTATCCTAGGGTGGAGGCAGTGCTAATGGAAGAGTATATACAAAGAGAGAAATGACAGGGGTGGGGAGAAAGAGAAATTGAACATTGACCAGGCAGAGAGATTAAAAGGCTTAATTCAGAGAGAGAAAAAGGAGAATATGGTAGGAGGTGAGGAGAAAGAAATGAAGATAATGTTACCAGAGAAATATAATTTGATTATTCCAGAGAGAGAGAGAGAGAGAGAGAGAGAGAGAGAGAGAAAGGAAGGTAACAATGGAGGTACAGAATATACATCAAGAGAATGGATTAAATGTGACTGTTTAAGCAAACTAATAACCAGAATGCCCAGTCCAGTGAAGAAGAGAGATAAGAATGAGATAAGGGAAAATATATATGAATAGCAAGAATTGATCTAGAGTTAATCATGGCAATGCATCAATTCTGGTCTTGCCCTAAGCTCCGGTAAAAAAAAAAAAAAAAAAAAAAAATTACCTCTCCAGCGTTGTGGGTGTGGGTAGTATAGGCAGGTCTTGCCTCCACTGTTGGTCCTGCAGGCCACTCCCTGAGGCCCTGCCTTGGTGGTTGTGAAGAGAAAAATGCTGGCACCCCAGTCCCTTCTCAAACCAAGCATTGCAAACCACTCTTTTGGGTCTGATCTCTCAGTGCCATGGGTGTAGCCAAGGTGGGCCATGTTCTATGTCCCAAGCCCCGCCTTGTTTCCAGATTTTAGTCCTTGTACTTTAATGATACCGCCTGAAATGTAATCCTGCAGGCCAGGTCACTTCCTAGCCTGGGATCAAGTACAGGGAGTAGGGGAGTGGTTTCTCCTGGTGCCAGCTGGGACTGGGGAACCCAGCCCAAAGAAGTTTCCACAGTTAGAGATAAGGTCTTCCTCTGAACACCCTGCAGTTAGAGATGGGGTGATAGGATCCCTTTCCATCCCAGGCCAAGGTTTTTCTCTTCTCTAGAGATAGCTCTATGTGCATTTTTAGCCTCTCTTTCTCTTCCGCTTGTCTCTCCCTGGCTCTGCATGGAGGGTGCTCCCTCTCCTCCAAGCTTTTGGGTCTCGGCCTGTTTTTATCTTCCCCATTTCACAATTATGTATCTATGAGGCTGTCTTCTTAATGGACTCTGTCTCTTTTTTCCTCCCAGACTCTTGCGGTTCAATATCCTTTGGCCTCAGCCCTTCTTTGTTTGAGAGATGTGGGTGGAAAGTAAGGTGCTCCCTATTTCTCCACCATCTTCTGTTGTAAATAAATTAACCATACATGCATATGTTTATTTCTGGGCTTTCTGTTCTTTTTCATTGACTATATACTTATATACATATACACACATATATAATAAATATAATCCTATTTGTGCCAGTACCATTCTGTTTTGATTAATAGATTTGTAATAAAGCTTGAAATCGGGGAGTATGATATGTCCCAATTTGTTCTTCTTTCTCAAAATTGCCTTGGCTACTTCTGGAGTCTCTTGAATTTTTACAGAAATTTTAGGATGGTTTGTTCTCTTTATATTTGATGCAGTTGTAATTGAGATATTTTACAAAATTCTCTTTCTGTTCATTGTTAGTGAATAGAAACAACATATTTCTGTGTGTTTATTATCCATATGGAATTTTACTGGATTTATTTATTTTACTTCTACCAGTTTTCGAGGGAGAGTCTTTAGGGTTTTGTATAAATAACATCAGCAAAACAGTTTTCCTTCTACTTTACAATTTGGAGGACTTTTCCTTTTTTTGTCTAGTTTCTCAGGTTAGAACTTCCAATACTATTTTGAATCAGAGTGATAAAATTGGGCATTCTTGTTTTGTTCCTGATCTTGGCAGAAAAGCTTTTGTATTTCTACCATTGAGTATGCTGTTAGTTGTGGGCTTGTCATATAAGATCTTTATTATGTTGAGGTATATTCCTTTTATATCCACTTTGTCTAGAAGTATTTTTTTCCATAAAGAGATTTTGAATTGTGTCAGATACTTCTAATATTGAAATGATCATATGAGTTTTATTTTTCATATGTTAATGTGATTTTGTAACATTGTAAGTGTTAAACCATCCTTGCATCCCAGGTGTAAATCCCACTTAATCACAGTGTAATATCCTTTTAATGTATTGCTGACTTTGGTTGCTAATATTTTGTTGAGGATTATTGCTTCTATGTTCATCAGGGATACTGACCTGTTATTTCTTGTAGTGCCCATATCTGGTTTTGATATCAAAGTAATGCTGGCTTTGTAATATGAGATTGGAAATATTTCCTCCTCTATTTTTGAAAGAGTTTGAGAAGAATTAGTAATTATTATTTAATGTTTGGTAGATTTACCAGTGAAGCTGTCTAATGGTAGGTTTTGCATGTTAAGAGGTTTCAATTACAGGTTCAGTCTCCTTATTAATAATAAGTTTGTTCTGATTTTCTGTCTCTGATTCACTCTTGTAGACCGTATGTTTCTAGTAATTGATCATTTCTTGTAGATTTTCAGATTTATTGGTGTGTAGTTCACAGTTTCTTACATAAAACTTTTTATTTTTATGGTATCAGTTGTAAAGTCTCTTTAATTTCTGATTTTGAATCCTTTCTCTTTCATTCTTGGTGAGTCTAGCTAAAGATTTACCAACTTTATCTTTTCAAAGAACCAGCTTTTAGTTTCATTGATATTTTATATTGACTTTATAGTCTATATTTCATTTATTTACATTCTGATCTTTATTTTCTACCATGTACTTTGAGCTTCGGTGTGTGTGTGTGTGTGTGTGTGTGTGTGTATGTGTGTTTTGGTGGGGAATGAGGGAGTTTGTTTTTTTTGTTCCTGGAAATATAAAGTTAGGTTGTTTGAGATTTTTTCTGTTTATTGAGCTAGGCATTTATCTCTATAAACCTCTTCTTAGAACTGTTTTTTGCTGCATTCCATAAATTTTGGTACATTGTATTTACATTCTTATTTGTCTATTTTTTTAATTTCAACTTTGCTTTATTTGTTGATCCATTGATTATTTAGTAACATGTTTGACTTTCACAAATTTGTGAATTCACCATTTCTTCTTGTAATTGATTTCTGGTTTTATGCTATAGTATTCGGAAAAGATGTTTGCTATAAATTCAATCTCCTTAAATTTATTAAGACTCATTGTAGCCCAACATGTGATCTATTCTGGAGAATGTGCCATGTACACTTGAAAAGAATGTGTATTATGTTGCTTTTGGATGGAATGTTCTGTATATATGTTTAGTCCATCTGGTCTAATTTTTTTAAGGCCAATATTTCCTTATTGATTTTCTGTCTGAATTATCTATCCATTAATATGAGGTATTAACATCTTCTAGTATTGTATTTGCCTACTTTTTCCTTTTGGTTTCTAATATATTATGTATTTAACTGACCCCTTTATCCTTATGTATTGCCCTTCTTTGTCTTTTATTAGTACAGTGATTGTTTAAAAGTCTATTTTAGATACGACCATAGCTACACAAACTCTCATTTGATTTCCATGTGCATTGAATGTCAGTACAAATTTGAATAATTTGTTAATTTTTTTATCTATAAAATAATGTAAAATAATTCATAGTAACATGAGAAGTAAAATATCATATATTAAAGTTATGCCTAGAAAATATAAGATATTTATTAAAGACTTAGGAAGAGCAGAGAATAAGTACAAGAAGTCAGTTATGATGGAATTGAATGCTGGACAGCTTGTCACTACAATTTAGGTTCAGAACCAATTTAGGTTCAGTAGTTATGGTAGCAGATGTGATCTTCATCATAAGTGCAGGACAAAAATCTCAGATGTTAGAGTTGAGCTGAGATATCAGAACTGGAATTAACATCTGTCTGGCTTGATTCTGAGACACCTAAACATTAATGAGTATATAAATGCCTCTGTATTTTCCTAAGTTAAAAATAAAATAAGATGTGTAGCAGATAACACTTGTGGATCCTGAGAACTCTAACGGTAGAGATCTAAGCAAATTATGTAAATTAGGATAAGGACAAGACTATAAAAAGATAGATATACTTGTCTTGATCCCCAAGAATTTTGTTTTTCTCACAAAGAATATTTGCTCCAGACAGCACCTTTGTGACAATTTTGTGTATGTTAACCACTAGGTTAGCAGCAGCACTTTTAATAGAAAGAAGTCAAGTCAGTTTTTGTTGACAAAAGTTCATTCCAAAACCGAAGTTCATGCTCATGGTCATATTTAGAATATCCTGAGTATAGTCTGTTTTCCAGGGAGATCCCCTGAACTCCATAACATGGGTTTTTGTGTGTGTGTTCACTATGGTCTGTAAAGTTTGCCTTCGGTGACAGATTTGCAAATGTAACTGTATTAGATATATTACTACTACACTAAACTTCTAATCTATATTTAAAATTTTCATGTCTTCTGTTCTAACTTTTTTTTATATATAACAAAATATGTCTCCTCTCAAATCTTCTGTTGGTTATACACACAAGATTTTTTGCAAGCATATTAATGTCATTCAGTAATTGACAGTTTACAAACTGGAGATCAAGTTATGTCCCCCATGCAGGATGTTTTTTGTGCTTAGGTGGGATGCACTCATAAGAAAGTTATGTTATGTATTTTCTGATCTGCTTCTTCAAGCTTCTCTCCATTAATTATCATATTTAGATCAGTAATGCAGAGATTATTCATTTTGTGAATTTATTACATAAGTACATTTAACTACTCATGTTTTTAATAATATAAATGATAATACAGACATTATAAAATGAGAAATAATAACAGGGTGTTGCAACCATATTGGTTTGTGTACCAATCCTAGGTTGGCTAGTGATTAGTCTGGCAGTCAATTTTCTCATATTTAAAATTAATAATGCTAAATTTTTAAGACTATTATGAAAAGCTTACACAATAAAGCATATATAGTTTCTAATTTAGTGCTTAATCAGTAATGGAGTCGATAAATTGTGTGTGTGGTGTCTACATCTTCAATAGAATCAGAATAGTACACTGGATTTCTGACAAGCATAAGACAACTGCTCTAGGGTTAAGTAAAATAAGAGTTTTCATCCTGCACTTGACTACTTTTACTTGATTAGCTACACCAGAGTTGAGCTTTGTTCTTCATATTCAGATACAATCTATCACTCAGTGTTAGATTTAGTTTTGTCCTTTAAAGTTCTATATAAGTGTGTATGTCAGTCACATTTATGGAACTATTGGGGGTGATCATTTACAAAGTGATCTCCGGAGGAGCCAAGATGGTGGAGAGAAAGGGAGCTCTGTAGATTCCGTCCACCCCATCTATCGAACTGAAAGGGACATTAGTCTCATCTGCAAGAGCGGAAGGAGAGAATACGGACTCCAGAAAGAAGGGAACCTCAAGGGTACCTGAGTGAGTGCGAACTGGGCAGATCTGAAAACGGGCCAGCCCTGGATGTGCAGGGGAGGCAGGAGCCCCAGCTCAACGTGGGGCAAGCGCGTGGAGCCAGAGAGACAAAGGGGAGAGACAGAGAGTCTGAACACGTCCATAGTACTGTCTCTGGGGAAGAAGCAAAAAACACTTGGCCACACTTGGAGAGGGAAACCCACTCCATAGATAACTGCTGGGTAGCCGGAATCCCGAACCAGGGTAATTCAAGGGAAGGAACAGCTTCCAGCCCTAAGCCAACTCGGCGGGGAATCAGCAGTGGCTGCAGTTGCGCCAGGGGCGCACAGCGACGGCTGCGCCAGGGGTGCGCGCTTCCCAGAGAGAAGTGGCGCGGCTGAACCAGAAGTGTGCACTGCGAACTTGGTTTTGGGAACGGAACCATGCACCGCATTCCCACGGCGCATCTCGCTCCCTGCACTGGCTACGCAAATCCCGAATCCCGGGTGCCCACAGGAAAAGGTAGGGCCCACACCTGCCCGACGGGGAGTTGGTGGTGGGTGGAGGCCTGGGCACCCACCTAGGCTGCTGGAGCTCCCAGCTCATTTCCAGCAGCGCATAGCGCCTTGAGCAACAGCTATCAGAAGCCAAGAGAGACTCAATTTTTTTTATCCTTTCTTTCCCCCATTGCAATCATGATCCTGGCTGGGGGTGGGGACTATGCAATTGAGTCTGTGAAGGTGGGCACTTCTACTCCTGCTGCTCACATCGCCTCAGGCAGGGGCAGCTGAAATCCCTGCCTGAGCCAAGACAAACTGATTCCTCCCCCTAAGAAGCAAGCCACCAAAACAAATACATTTCATCTGTGATAGCACAAACGTGCACGGACTGGAATTTTGAACTGAGGCGGGCCTGGAAAATACAATTTGGCTCAACTGCGGCCCAAGGAGATCTGACTCAATAGAGTGGCTGACCATGCTTAGTTTAGCGGAGCTTGGCTTGCTGCCATTCTAATCTCCAGACACCAAGGCTGAGCCTCTGAGAGCAGCCTCCAAGACCTACCACATCAAACCACGCCTATCCACGAGGGGGAGCTGCTGCTTTTTTTTTAATATTTAAAAAAAAAATTTTATTTCCTCACCTTTTTCGTAATTATTTCCTTGTCATTATTACCTTTTTTCCTTTTTCTTTACTTAATTCTTTTAAATTTTTACTCCTTATTTTCCTTTCTCCTTTCTCTCTTACTTTTTTACCTTCTTGAGACCCAGATATATACTCCAATATCTCATCCTTACCTCTCCTCTCAACTGGTCATACACTTTTAAACTGTCTTCTGTCCTTTGTTATCTCCGACCCCCTTTTATATCTTTTTTAATTTTTCTTTTCTTCTTTCTCTTTTCTTTTTATTTTTTCTTTTTCTCTTCTGTTCATCTCTTTCCTTCCCATTTTCTTTCTTTTCTTTCCCCCCTTTAATGTGTTTCATTATTTGCTTTGTCTGTGTGTATGTGTGCTTCTGTTCCCTCTGTTTTTCTGTCTGTTTTCCTTCATAGGACTACACCAAGAAACAAGCCAAAGTGTGCAAGAAGGCAAGTCCCAAATATTGCAGAGTAGGGAATTAAAATACTCACTAGCACAACAAGAGCAACCGAGAGACACCATTAAGAGAATATTTCCTGAAACGACAGGCCCTGGACAGTCAATAAGCCTCCTTTAACAGAGAAATATTAATAGGTGCACAGTGCACAACGAACTTTCTAAAGGTGACAAGAGACAGAAAACTGGCAAAAATGACAAAACGAAGAAACTCTCCCCTGAAGAACATCCAGGAGGAAGTCACTGCCACAGAACTGCTCAAGGCAGATCTAGACAACATATCAGATCAATAATTTAAAAAGCTTGTCATAAGATTAATCACCGGGGTTGAGAAAAGCAACAAAGAATCAACTGATGAGTTAAAAAAGGCTATAGGTGAGGTGAATAATAAACTGGAGGCAGCCACCTCAAGGATTGACGAGGCAGAGAGAAGAATAGGTGAATTAGAAGATATAGTTCTAGCAAAAGAGAAAGCTGAAAAAAAGAGAGGAGCAGGAAAGGAGAATTTGAGACCTGAGTGATACAATCAAACGGAACAACATCCGACTCATAGGAGTTCCTGAAGAGAAAGACAGAGAGAAAGGGCCTGAAGGGATACTTGACCAAATTATAACTGAGAATTTCCCAAATCTGGGAAAAGAAATAGGCATTCAAATTCAAGAGGCACAAAGAACCCCCTTAAGACGTAATTTGAATCGGCCTTCAGCACGACATATCATTGTGAAACTGGCAAAATATAAAGATAAAGAGAATTCTGAAAGCAGCTAGGGAGAAAAGGGCCCTCACATACAAAGGGAAACCTATCAGAGTGGTTACAGACCTATCTAATGAAACCCGGCAGGCCAGGAAGAAATGGCAGGAAATCTTCAATGTGATGAGCAAAAAAAATATGCAGCCAAGAATGCTCTACCCAGCAAGCTTGTCTTTCAAAATAGAAGGAGAGATAAAGGTTTTCCCAATAAACAAAAATTGAGAGAATTCA
>NC_043700.1:148481550-148482803 GCF_006229205.1 Suricata suricatta | reverse complement strand
TACAAGCAATCATCAGAGATTACTATGAAAAACTATATGCCAACAAACTGGACAACACAGTAGAAATGGACAAATTCCTAAATACACATGCACTACCAAAATTCAAATGGGAAGAGATAGAAAGCATGAATAGACCAGTAACCAGTGAAGAAATTGAATCCGTTATCAAAAATCTCCCAACAAATAAGAGCTCGGGGCCAGATGGCTTCCCAGGGAAATTCTACCAGACATTTAAAGCAGAGCTCATACCCATTCTTCTCAAACTATTCCAAAAAATAGAAATAGAAGGAAAATTTCCAAACTCATTCTACGGAGCCAGCATCACCTCGATCCCCAAAACAAACAGAGACCCAGCCAAAAGAGAGAACTACAGACCAATATCCTTAATGAATACAGATGAAAAAATACCCAACAAGATACTAGCAAATCGAATTCAACAGCATATAAAAAGAAATCCATCATGATCAAGTGGGATTCATTCCTGGGTTACAGGGATGGTTCAATATCCGCAAACTATCCTCAAATTCATATGGAACCACAAAAGACTCTGATTAGCTAAAGTTATATTGAAGAAGAAAACCAAAACGGGAGGCATCACAATCCCAGACTTTAGCCTCTACTACAAAGCTGTCATCACCAAGACAGTATGGTATTGGCACAAAAACAGACACATAGACCAATGGAATAGAAATAGAGAACCCAGAGCTGGGCCCACAATTCTACGGTCAATTAATTTATGACAAAGCAGGAAAGAGTATCCGATGGAAAAAAACTGCCTCTTTAGCAGGTGGTGCTGGGAAAACTGGACAGCAACATGTAGAAGAATGAAACTAGACCAGTCTCTTACACCATACACAAAAATAAACTCAAAATGGCTGAAGGACCTGAATGTGAGACAGGAAACCATCAAAACCCTTGAGGAGAAAGTAGGAAAAAACCTCCTAGACCTCCACCGCAGCAATCTACTACTTGACACATCCTCAAAGGCAAGGGAAATGAAAGAAAAACTGAACCCTTGGGACTTCATCAAGATAAAAAGCTTCTGCACTGCAAAGGAAACAATCAAGAAAACTAATAGGCAACCGACAGAATGGGAAAAGATAGTTGCAAATGACATATCAGATAAAGGGCTAATATCGAAAATGTACAAGGAACTCACCAAACTTCACACTCACAAAACAAATAATCCAGTGAAGAAATGGGCAGAAGACATGAACAGACACTTCTCAAGAGGACATCCAGATGGCCTACAG
>NC_043700.1:148448524-148481450 GCF_006229205.1 Suricata suricatta | reverse complement strand
GCAATGTCAACAATAGCCAAAACATGGAAAGCGCTGAAATGTCCATCACCTGACGAATGGATCAAGAAGATGTGGTATATATACACGATGGAGTACTACATGGCAATGAGAGGGAATGACATATGGCCTTTTGTAGGAAAGTGGATGGACCTTGAGGGTGTCATGCTGAGTGAAGTAAGCCAGGCAGAGAAGGACAGATACCATATGTTTGCACTCATAGGTCTAACAGGAAAACAGGAGAGACCTAATGGATAACCAGGGGGAGCAGAGGAGGGAGAGAGAGTTGGGGAGAGAGACGGATGTAAAATTTGAGAGACTATTGAATGCTGAAAATGAACTGAGAGTTGAAGGGGAAGGGGGAGGGGGTAAAGGAGATGGTGGTGATGGTGGAGGGCACTTATGGGGAAGAGCACTGGGTGTTGTATGGAAAACAATTTGATAATAAAATATTATGGAAAAAAAATAAAGGAGATGAAATGGAAAAAAAAAGTGATCTCAAAAGGTACATCCTGTTTAATCAGTGTAATTTCAATACTATGAAAAAGATATCTTATTTGAGTTAAAGTGATAACCTTAATTTTAAAACATATTTATATTCTAGACATAACATCTTGAAAAATCTCTTTGTATTCATTACACATTCAATTTCTCTTTGTTTATATACACATTTATAAATATGCATAAGTATGTAATTGGATATAAATCATGTTAATATTAAATATTTTTAAAATAGAAAACTAGATTGATAAAATATTAAAACAGTATAAACAACGTATTTCTACTAGAAAAATATCCTTCAATACACAAGTCTCTTTGACCTTTAACTACTAATACCAAGTAAGATTACAGTGATTATAATATAGCATAACCAATTTTTATTTTTTGGGATATTAGCTTTTATAATATCAAAATTGCACTTGGGGCACCTGGCTGTCTCAGTCGGTTAACTGTCTGACTTCATTTCAGGTCATGATCTCAAGGTTCATGGGTTCATGCCCCATGTCAGGCTTGAGTCAGCACAAAGCCTGGAGCCTGCTTCGGATTCTGTGTCTCCCTCTCTCTCTGCCATTCCCCTGCTCTGTCTCTCTTTGTCTCTCAAAAAAAAAAAAGTCAAAATAGCTCTTGAACTTTTCTTTAAATTACATGTTTCCACATAAGCTATAAATATTTCAAGAAAAACTCTATTCTGAAACTTCATATCTTTTCAAAATGTTAACTTTTTGACAAATTCATAAGTTGACAAATCCTTGATATCATTTATAATACCAATCACACACATATATAAATACCAGTAACATGAAAACACATTTTATTCTCACTAATTAAATTTCAAACACATTTTTAAAAACTGCTCAAAAAGATATTTCTTCATAATTTTGTCATTTTTGAAGTTCAAATTTTAAATTAAAAATTAAAAGTAATTAGCTAGAAACTGTCACTATGTTTGCACTTGTAGAAAAAGAATTTGCAATATTTGTTCCCAGTTATAGCCCATGGGAAATTTACTGTAAGGAAAAATAAAACACATTACTAGAACATTTTCTTTAATTATATGTTGCTATGCACCAAAGGGCAACTTAAATCACTAAATGTCTTATTTTTTTCTTTACTCATCAGACATCTAAACATAGAGAGAAAGCATCAGAATTCTATCAAGTCTGACAGCATGATGAATCATTGCTTTTCTTTTACTTGCTTGCCACAAGATGTCTAAGCAGAACACAGCAAAATCATGGTGAATTCCATAGAATAAATATTTATAGGAACAAAAATCAGTGAAGAAAGTAGGTGAGTTTCAATAGCAATGGGACAAACAAGGTTGTAATTAAAATCTCAAATGATATCTCAAATGATAAGGGTAATTCCCCTAATATACTTTAATTGAATATTTAGCATGGAATTATAGTGTAATATAAGAAAATTATTGACTATATGCAAAATATAGTGGGCCTCTTCTGTCATTTTTCTTCAACTGATTTGGAAGTTTTCTACCAAGTAAAAGTTATTAAAAAATGGATGTTACAAATGTGTAAAAGGATGCTTGAATCAAAGAATCTTTATAGTGTAAAGTAAGGAGATCAATACTATATAGCAAGATTATACCTATAACTAAATCTCTAAATATTTGTTAATGGCTATCAACACTTTCAGTAAAGAGATTTTTTTTTGAGATTAAACCAAATAGTTTGCCAGAAACTCTTGAAGGAAATAGTTGAAATGCCAGCCTCAAGAGGAAAAAGATGTCTTACTTCCTACTCGCTATTAAAATCCAATTTATTCTTCTACTGGAAGATTATATAGATAAAACTTCAGAAATTATTTCATTATTTTGAATATTAATTACATTACTGCCAGATTTTTAAATCTAAGGTGCAAAAGCCTATTTTTGTACAAGTGATTATGTAAAGAAGTGAATGTATGTAAAAATATGACAAGAATGTGTGTTAGGATAAAAGCCTTGGTCGGTTTCAGAAATGGTCAAATTTCTGTTCTTTGGGCAACACATAACTCTTCAGTTTCTGCTTCAGTGAACTTCAATAACGTCTTCAGCAGCAGTAGTATCACTGCCACCATCAAATCTTTAAATTGAAAGACTGAAGAGGAAAGTAGTCTTTATCTTACATGCTATTAAAGAAGGTAAATGTAATAACTTGTCACCATAACTCTTTCAATAATATCTTTTATATTAAAAAAATAAGCCAGTAAGATTTGTGCTCTTTTACCAATAACAAGTGAATATGGATGACTGTTTATGGCATGAACATAGAATCTAGAAGATTCTTGTGCTCAGAAACTACTATTCCATTCAACAAGTTCAAATTTTTAAAAACCTGTCTACCAAAGCATTAGTAATTATAATAACTATCTCAAATTTTAGATGTATTCTTATATCCCATGAATTGAGTCGACCCTGTTGATATAGTGACAATAATAGATAATTGACCTTAATTCTCAAACACAGCATTTGGCCATAATATGTATTGGGTCCCTTCTTAAAATGTGGCATCTTATTAAAACCTTAACTCCTATCCACAACTATATGGCCTACTAATCTTGAACAAAGCAGGAAAAAATATCCAGTGGAAAAAACATAATCTCTTCAAATGGTGTCAGGGAAACTGGACATCAACATGCAAAAGAATGATGATCACTTTCTTACATCATACAAAAAATAAATTCAAAGGGCACTTGGCTGGCACAAGCAATTAAGCGTCCAGCTTTGGCTCAGGTCATGATCTCGTGGTTTGTGGGTTCAAGCCCTGTATTGGGCTCTGTGCTGACAGCTAGCTCAGAGCCTAGAGCTTGTCTTCAGATTCTGTATCTCTCTCTCTCTCTCTGATCCTCCCTTGCTCATGCTGTCTCACCCTGTCTCTCAAAAATAAATAAATAAAACATTAAAAAAATAATAAATAATTTCAAAATGGATGAAAGATGTAAATGTGAGACAGGAAACCATCAAAATCCTAGAGAAGAATACAGCTGACTTCAGCTGTAGCAACTTCTTACTGGACACATCTCCAGAGGCAAGGGAAACAAAAGTAAAAACGAACTATTGGGAGTTCATCAAGGTATAGAGCTTCTGAACAGTGAAGGAAACAATCAAACTAAAAGGCAGTCTATGGAATGGGAAAATATATTTGCAAATGAGATATTTGATAAAGAGTTATTTTTCAAAATCTATGATAATTTATCAAACTTGACGCCCCAAAATAAAATAACCCAGTAAAGAAATGGTCAGAAGACATAAACAGACATTTTTCCAAAGAAGATATCCAGATGCTCAACGTCATGAAAAGATGATGACACCTGTAAAGATGGTCAACATCACTCATCATCGGGGAAATACAAATCAAAACTGATGATTTACCTCCTCACACCTCTCAGAATGGCTAAAATTAATAACACAGGAAACAACAGGTGTTGGTGAGGATATGGAGAAGGGGGACTCTCTTACACTGTTGGTGGGGATGCAAACTGGTATAGCTTCTATGGAAAGCAGTGTGGAGGTTTTGCGGAAAGTTAAACATAGAATTACCATAAAACTTAGCAATTGTACCAGTAGGTGTTTATCCAAAGGATACAAAAATACAAATTTGAAGGGGCTATGTACCCTGATGTTCATAGCAGCATTATGGACAATAGCCATTATGGAAAGAGCCTAAATGTCTATCACTGATAAATGGATAAAGAAGAGTCAGTACATATATACACAATGGAATATTACTCAGCCATCAAAAAGAATGAAATCTTGCCATTGGCAATGATGTGGATGGTGCTACAGTGTATTATGCTAAGCAAAATAAGTCATAGAAAGAAAAATACTATATTATCCTGCTTACATATGAAATTTAATAAACAAATGATGAATATAGGGCAAGGGAAAAAGAGAAGCAAACCATAAGAGAGTCTTAACTATAAAGAATAAACTAAGGGTCGTTGGAAGGAGGTGGATGGGGAATGCGCTGAATGTATGATGGGTATTAAGGAAGCACTTGTGATTAGTACAAGGTGTTATATTTAAATGATAAATAACTAAATTCTACTGAAACCAATATTATATTTTATGTTAACTAACTAGAATTTAAATGAAAATTTGAAACAAAACAAAAATAACTAAAGATGAATTGTGGAAAAATAAATTAAACCTACACTCCTTTGTCCTAAGATACTGTACCTCTCCTCTGATGGTAAATAATATCTATATAATGTTGGTTATCAGGCTGATTTATTCAAATGGGGAGGTAGAAGTGGCTAAACATGAAAATATCTAGAAAAGCCTGGATCCTTCTATGCTTAATTGAAAAATATTACAGCATACCTAAAACTCATGAAGGAAAGCTATAAATGTCCTGTTAGAACTTAAACCAAAGGTGAAGTGTAACATGCACTGGCAACATGATTTATTTTGAAGGTACCAAAGGCTTAAGAACATGTATAATTTTTCTGCCACTTCCCTAGAAATGATGTATCTTATACGAGGTGACTTTGAAAAGTGTGTTGGATTGTTTTGATCAAAGTAATTGTTCATGAATAAATCTGAGAACAATTAACATTGAATTTGTTTGTTTTATGTCTTATCTTTCTCACTAATATCCAGGAAGAATAATTATAAAATTCATTAATAATTAACATTGCTGATCTGTTCTAAATACAAATGCTTGCATTCAGTGTTGGATTGAAAATGCCTTGAATGTGATAAGTCCAAAGAATGTATAATAATTATTCACGTTTCTCATGTATCTGTAAACTGAATGGTACTTATTGGATGTTCTAGCATGGAAAGGCTATGTGGCTTATATTATTTACAATGATGAATTAAATTATAATATCTCAATATTTATAAAGAATGAAGAGTGTTCTTCTGGGAAAGAAAAATCCAATTATCAAAATACATTTGTCAGTGGAAATAATATTTACCAAATATTATATTTACAAGTAGATTTTGCTCATGCTTATTTAATTTTCTATAAGTCTGTCAAGTCCTTTTCTGACCTATTGAGACAGTCTTTGCTTTTTTTGCCACGTGTTGTTTGCACTGTTTTTAGTGATTTAGTGATCACACACACATAGACACATGATAGCTCTCACCTTAAGAGGATTTAAAAAAACCCTAACCTTCCCCATTTTAAAATATTTTCAGTATTCTAGTAATAGCAGATGGGGGTGCCTGGGTAGCTCAATTGGTTAAGTGTTCGACTTTGGCTCAGATCATGATCTCACAGTTTGTGGGTTTGAGCCCCACGCTGGGCTCTGTGCTGACAGCTCAGAGCCTGAAGCCTGCTTCAGATTCTGTGACTCCCTCTTTATATATTTGATATATATGAATATTGCTCATATCCTAAGATGGATTATTTTGATGGTTTTCTATCTTATTGTCAGCAGAAATGTTGGTTCTTGTGCATATATGGAAATGCAATAAGTGACTTTACCAGCATCCTGGGAATAGAATTAGATGTTTATGTTATAGTATCCATAGGATATTTTGGATGTATAGGAAGAGAGCTATATGAATTGGAGATAATACTAAAAAAGTCCTTTATAGTATTTCAAAAATTATAACATATATTCAGGAGGCTGTAGGGATTTAGTTTCTTTGCAAAGGAGAATAGTAGTTAAAGTTTGATATTGACATTCTTATAAATTTTCTTATATTCTGTTATATTTTATCTTGTTTTAAATATTATTCAATTTTATATCCCTTAGATGGAAAACTTTCTGTCTACAACCTACATACTAAGCTTTTCTTTTATCTACCTTACTCATCTCAGAAATAAATATCACTAACCAGTTGCTCAAATAAAAGAAAATATTGAGTTATCTTTGCTTCCCAAATACATATCTCCACATATGAACTATTTCTGAACTCTAAACCAGTGTTGTCCAATTGAAACTTCTGCAATGGAAGACATGTTCTATATCTGTACTGTCCAATATAGCAGGCAGTAGTCCCATATCCTATTTAGCTCTAGAAATCTAACTAGTCTAAATAATAAACTGAATTTTAATTGTATTTGAATTAAATTTAAATTGCCATATGTAGTTAGTGGTGACCATATTGGACAACACAGCTCTATACATAGTCAACTAATTTATATCTCATTTTATTTAGACATATTATAAGATCCTTAATTTTTTAAAGTTTATTAATTTTGAGAGAACATGAGCAGGGAGGGGTAGAGAAATAGGGGAAGAGAGAGAATTCCAAGCAGGCTTCATGTTGTCAGTGCAGAGTCTTACAAGGAGCTCCATCTCACAAACTGCAAGATTATGACCTGAGCTAAAATCAAGATTCCTATGCTTCACCGACTGAGCCACTCAGGTGTCCCAAACCTTAAATCTAATATCCAATGGACTCATGGCTCTTGATTGTTTGGGCCCAGTTACCAACTCGTTCCCTTTAATTTTCCTATATAAAATTTGTCATTACCATTCTTTGTTTCTTTATATCATTGTATTTTATAGCACTATCACTCTATATTATACTCTATTATGTATTATCTCTGTTTCCTTGATTATAATGTAAGAAACACGAAGAAGGGAACTTACCTGTCTTTATCATCACCCTATCCATATATTCTAGAAGCATGTTACCATATAATAATCCTTCAATATCTTGTGAATGTATGAATGAATTAATAATATATTTAAGAGAAAAATCACTATACTAGAGTCATAGACCAACAGTGCTGTGACTAAGCCAACAAGTTTGTAGCTGGATGTTAATTGTATTGGATCTTCCTTTTATGAGTAATCTGTCCTCAGGAAAATGACTAATTTAGCCTGTTTCCTTTTATGTACAAATAGATTATAAAAATACCTAATTTATAAAGTTACTTTAGGGTCAGGATAATATAAAGCTTGTGTATGGCATATAGTCAATAAATGTTGACCATCATAAGAATAGTAATAATATTGTTATTTCAGATTTAACTTTGATATAATGGATATTCTCAGCCTAGTTTCTTCTTTTTTTGAATCTGTTTTTTTCATCTGCTCCATAGTGCAGTTGGATGTTATAATTTCTGTTTTTGGAACTAGCAAACTTCCACAATTCTGAATGTGAATTCCTTTTCTAGTGCATATTTCAGATGAACTAAAATTGTGCCAAATACAAACATATGATGAAATACATACTTCCTCCTCTTCAGTATATTTGATCAGTATTTCAGAAAATTGACATTTCTCTGCCTCTTCAGCTTAAAAATGCTTCAAGGAATCACAATATTGACCATTTATAATAATCAATTACTATATAGGTTTGCTTTGCTAAGTTCAAATTTCAGACTACTGGCGATATCCAGTTTTCCTTAAAATTTTGTCAAATTTTACCTTTTGAAAATTCTGTCTCCTTGACCAATTTAACTTACAAAAGAAAAAGTCAGGAAGACATAGTCCTATCTGAGTGCAAACTAGAAGACACTGTGATGTTATTTAATGATTTTAAGCGGCATCTTTCTAAGTAGCACAACACTGCCAACAGATAAAAAGTAAAATGACCCCCAATTCTGCACAATGTGTTACTTTCAGAAAGCAATGAACAAAAAGTAGAGCTAGAGGAAAAAAGATAATGGCTTTCTCTTGGACTGAGCAGTAGAAACCCTAACTGCTGTATGTGTCTATTAATCATCAAGTTACAGTAGCAGAATCTGGCAGTTGGATAGAATGGACTTTTGCATTAAAAATCTGTCAATTTAAAATGCAATAAAAACAAAAAAATCAATAATAATACATTTAAATTCAAAGAGTCACCACAGCACTGCAGTAGCAATCAGTCATATTTACCAAGGCTATGTATGTAATAATCCTCCTGATCCCTATATAATTACTAGCTTTGCCTCTTGAATTATCAACAGCTCTCATGGCTTATTGCCTCATACTTGCTTAATAAGCATCTGCCATCAATAATCTTGCCACAGCGTAAGAGGTAACCAGCCAGTCAGGCTCAGGGTGTAAATGCTGCAGAAGTGATCATTACATCGGTGTGAAAAACAAGGAGGTGGCTGTGCTAATGGGAGATGCATGAGCTAAAGAGGTAATTTAGAAAATTTGTTTACCAGAATGTGTGGATCTTTCCATGGCTGCTGGTGTCTCAGCTACATGGGACAGTCACACATCTTCAAATCCTTCCCAGAGGTGCTTTCATGGTGATCATCGCCAGCAGCTGTCTTCTACATCTTGCTATCAATATAGCACATGTAGTTCTTATAAAATGCTTTTATCCAACTGAAAAGCAAACAGTTATTTTCTTCATTCACATCTTATATGATGGAGAAGAGGAATTTATATGCAAATTTGAGTATTGGTGACACTTTGATGACAAGAGCTTAAGGACCAATTGTAGTTGTCAAAAATGTTTGGAAACCCCTACTAAAGCTATTCACATGAAAAATGAAATTGAAAATCCCAATAGAGAAAACGTTTTGTATCGATAGCAACATATTACTTATTTGATTCAGTCTATTGAATTAGAAAGATTCCCACATTTTTGTAAAAGGGACAACTGGAAACACCATCATCAGGATGATATCATTAATTTTTAACCTTGTAATTATTACTTCTGCTCTTACTGTTATTACTTAACATTCACCTTTTATCCATAACTTTGGAGACACATAGAATACACAAAAAGCTGCATTTGTTCCCAAAGTATTTGTATTAGATTGATTACACTTTAAAAAGGTACAGGAGTGCTTGCTTATTTTATATTCTTTCTTGGATTAAATTTTGTTTTGGTTTTCTACATTTTTTATTGAAGCACAGTTGACACGTTACATTTGTTCTAGGTGTACAACACAGTGACTTGACATCTCTATACATTTTGTTATGTTCACAAGTGTAGCTACCATCTGTCAGCTTACAGTGTTATTACAAACAATGGACTATATTCCCTGTGCTATACTTTTCATCTCTGAGACTTATTTATGCCATACTGGAAGCCTGTACCTCCCACTCCCCTTCACCCATTTGCCAATCCCCCCCATTTCCCTTTTCTCAGTACAGAGGGGAACCAACAGTTCTTTGTATTTGTTTTCCCCCCTCCCTTTTGTTTTGTTTTGTTTTGTTTTAGAGTCCACATTTCAGTGAAATCATATGGTGTTTGTCTTCCTCTGGCTATTTCACTTAGCACAGTACCCTCTAGGTCTGTCCACGTTGCTGCAAATATCCAGCTCTCATTCTTTTTTGTGGCTGAGTAATATTTGTTATGTATGTATATGTGTGTGTATATATATGTGTATATAGATACACATTATATATGGGTTAATATATGCATTATATACTATATATGTAACATGAGTTGACATCTCTATTCATTATGTTCACAAGTGTAGCTATTGTCTGTCAGCCTACTGTGCTATTTTATACACACACACATATATATACACACACATATGTATATATATGTATATACACACACACCATGCTTTCATTATCTATTTCTTTATTGATGTACACTTGAGTTACTTCCATATTTTAGCTATTATAAATAATGCTGCAGTAAACATAGGGGTGCATATATCTTTTTGAATTAGTGTTTTTATTTTCTTTGGTTAAATACCCAGTAGTAGAATTACTGGATTATATGGTAGTTCTATTCTTATTTTCTTGAGGAAACTCCATACTATTTTCCATAATACTACACCAATTTCCACCAGCAGTACACAAGGATTCCTTTTCCTCCACATTCTTGCCGATACTTTCTTCTTGTCTTTTTGATACTAGCCATTCTGACTGGTTTAAGGGGATGTCTCAGTGTGGTTTTGGGTTATATTTATCTGACTATGAGTGAAGTTGAGCATCTTTTCACTTTTCTGTTGGCCATTTGTATGTCGTCTTTGGGGGGAAAAAGAAGTCTGTTAAGCTCCTCTATCCATTTTAAATCCAGTTTTTTTGGTATTGCATTGTATAAGTTTTTTACATATTTTATAAATATATTACTAAATATATCATTTGCAAATACCTTCTCCCTTTCAGTTGGTTGCCTTCTTGCTTTGTTAGTTTCCTTTACTGTGCAAAAGCTCTTTATTTTGGTGTAGTACCAATAGTTTATTTTTTCTTTTGTTTCCCTTGCCTGAGGAGAAATATCTGAAAAAAGTGTTACTAAGGCCAATGACAAAGTGATTACCACTTACGTTTTATTCTAGGAGTTTTACGGTTTCAGGTCTTGTATTGAAATCTTTAATACACTTTGAGTTTACTTTTGTGTGTAAGAGAGTGGTCCAGTTTTCCCAGCATCATTTATTAAAGAGATCTTCTTTTACCTTTACATATTCTTAGCTCCTTTGTTGTAGGTTGACCATATGAGCATGGGTTTACTTCTGTTCTGTCAATCTATAGGTCTTTTTTTGTGCCAATACCATCCTGGTTTGGTTACTACAGCTTTATATCTTGAAATCTGAGATTGCGATACCTCCAGTTTTGTTTTTCTCTCTCAAGATTGCTTAGGCTATTCGGGTCTTTTGTGATTCCATATGAGTTTGATGATTTTTTTGCTTTAGTTCTATGAAAAATGCTTTAGGTATTCTGATAGGGATTTCATTGAATCTGTAGATTGCTTTGGGTAGCATGAATCTTTTAATTATTTTCTTCTAATCCATGAGCATGAAATCTTACCATTTGTGTCGTCTTCAATGTCTTTCATAGTGTTTTATCTTTTCAGAGTACAGGTCTTTTACATCCTTGGTTAAGTTTATTTTTAGGCATTTTGTTATGTTTGGTACAATTATAAGTGGATTATTTTCTTAATTTCTTTCTGTTATTTCATTACTTGTGTATAGAAGTATAACACACCTCTATATTAATTTTGGACCTATAACTTACCTGATTTCATTTGTTCTAATGGTTTTTGGTAGAGTTTTTAGAGCTTTCTATTTATAGTAGTAAGATTTCAGTCAAAAGAGACAGTTTAACTTATCAATTTAGATGCTTTTTATTTCTTTCTTGTCTGACTGCTGTGGATAGGACTTTCAGAACTATGTCGAATGAAAGTGGTGAGAGTGGACATCCTTGTCTTGTTCCTGATCTTAAGGGAAAAGGTCTCAGTTTTTCACCTTTGAAATTGATGTTAGTTGTGGGTTATTCCTATATGGCCTTCCTTATGATGTGGGTTTAGGAGAATCATACCCCTTCACTGAGAGTGTTTATCAGGAATGGATGTTGAATTTTGTCAAGTGCTTTTTGTGCATATTGAGATGATGATATGATTTTTATTTTTCATTTTGTTAATGTGCCATATCACATTCATTTACAGATATTGTCATTGTATATCTAGAATAAATTACACTTCATCATGGTGAATGATCCTTTTTATGTCCTGTTGAATGTCATTTGCTAATATTTTGTGAGCACTGAATTACATTTTAAATGAATTTTAGCATAGTTCAATATTGCAAAATGGTTGCTAGTTCAGAATTAGAATGTACCCCCAAGTGTTGGTTGGGATTTCTTCTAGGGCTTCTTATCCATGAGATCTGAGCAGTCTCTTCTGGTCTGTGCTAAAGATCTTCTCAGGCCTTTATGGAACCTTTATTAAAGAAGGGCAGAGTGTGATCACCCTTTCATGTGGTAAGGAATTGAAGGGTAGGAGAGTGTTGCCAATTCTCACCACCAGGAATAAAACAAAGGATGCAAGTAAATTAGGGCAAGTGATATTCATTACAGAGTACTATCCAGGCTATAAATTTTACAAAATTGATCAAGACTTACAGTAGTTTCTAAATGGTACTTTATTTGTTGTCCTTATATCTTTTGGTAATTCTTCATAACACTAATATTTTATTTTATTAATCTGAGGGAAGGAAAATGGAAAATTGACCAAAGGTATGTAAATCTCAGGTTGTTGGAGAAGATATGATTAAAGTGTAGGATGAAAATAATCAATGGAAGCAGAAATGATTCTCCAGGGTTTGTTATATAAAGAGATAAAAAAAATTAGGGGTTTTATATTGGGATAACATTTGGCTGTTATATTAAAAAGGAGGTATTCACATATGCTTTATAAAGTAAACCTAGCAAAAAATATATAGTCATTGTTTGCAACAATTGACTCCTTATATTTCCTATATATAAGGGTGTCTCCATTTTAATATTTACTAATATCTCAAACTCAAAACACCTAGTACCTAATTTATCAATTTTTCTCTTTCCATATTTTTCTTATTTCCAAAATTTGGACAGGACTATAATCTTTCATTGTTAGAAAATATATGTTTAGAAATTTTATTATGCAAATAATTAAATATATACCCAAAGTACATAACTAAAAGTTTCATTCATTTAAACTGAGGTCCAAAGTCATATTTTAAAAATTTTCTGTAAGATTTGTGTGATTAAAAATTGTGGATCTTAATATAATGAACTGGAAGTGCCTTTATTGCGGCAGACTTTGTATCAGGCC
Source organism: Suricata suricatta (assembly GCF_006229205.1). NCBI lineage: Eukaryota > Metazoa > Chordata > Mammalia > Carnivora > Herpestidae > Suricata > Suricata suricatta. Next base: position 148,468,555 of record NC_043700.1, on the reverse strand, counting down.
ATGATCTCACAGTTCATGAGTTTGAGCCCCTCATTGGACTCTGTGCTGACAGCTCAGAGCCTGGAGCCTGCTTCATATTCCGTGTCTCCTTCTTTCTCTGCCCGTCCCCTGCTCATATTCTCTCTCTCAAAAATAAGTAAAACATTTATATATATACACATGTATAAATATATAAAACATATATATCACACACACACGCGCGTGCGCACACACACACACACACACACACACATATATATATAAAACACACACACATACATATATACTAGAAGAAAAAATAAGCAAAGTAAACTTATCTGTATCATTACCTTTTAACCAAGACTAGAAAAAAATCTCTCAATGACCACATGTGTCTGTGTAGCCAATTATGTTGGCACAAAGTCATGCAACTTTAATTTTCCTGAATTTATAATAGAAGCATTGAATTAAATAATATAACTTTATGATGCATCCAGTTCAGAAAAGGAAAAATGGTGTCCTATACAGAATAATGCATAGTTCATTTGCTGAAAAGAAGTAGGAAAAGAGCCCGTGATGAAATACTTATTATCAATCATATCAGCAGCAGTGATTTTCAAATATCATTCATATTTAATTTGAACATGTTAAGATTTTTATTCATATTTGACATATACACGATTTGATATACTATTCTTCAAAAGCTATAAGCATTAAATGTTGCATTTGTGCATACTGAAGTAACATCATAAGAAAATAGTCAACACTAGATATTCACATATTATTCAGGTTAGAGAAACACTGCTGTAATACTACTACTGAGTGTATAAAGAATATATGTGTTCCTTAATAAAGCCCTAAAGTTCAAGTAGAGCCAATATATCTAAAATGTTCTCCCACTAGAACATTCCATAAGAACTATCATTCATCTAAACTCAGTATTTTCTAACACCTTAGATATATTTCCTGCTTTTGCATCTATATTCACTGCTCACTTTCTTGACTGGAATTGCTCTCTGCTCGCATCCTCACTGACTTTACTTGTAAACAAAATATTTCAACTAACAGCTTCTCTCCACTCTTGACTTATTGTAATATATATTCTTTTGAAAGTATTATTTGTCGCTTGACACATTTTACTTTACTTATATGTAACTATATCAGTGTATCCTATATCATTCATCTATAGGTAATATATGTGTATATTATATACATATCATTATATATATTTTTTTCTGGCACTGTCCCCAAATCTAGAAGTTCTTTGAAGATGACTTTATTATTTTTATTTTTTAAATATTTTTTAATGTCTTTATATGATTTGAGAGACAGAGCAGAGAGCGAGCGGGGGAGGGACAGAGAGAGAGGGAGACACAGAATCTGAAGCAGGCTCCAGGCTCTGAGCTTTCAGCACAGAGCCTGACCTGGTGCTTGAACCCACGGACTGTGAGATCATGACCTGAGCCAAAGTTGGATGCTTAACCGACTGAGTTACTCAGGCGGCCCTGAAGATGACTTTAGAACACAGTGCCTTACAAACAGACGGTGCACCATACACATTTTTAAAAATGTATACTGAGTAAATAATCTAACCAGGGTCAGTGCATGCCAAATCTCCATTGTAGAAGCATATGACCATTAAAAGGGAGATTTGTTTGGGGACATTTAAGGGGAAAGTCTTCAAAGAAAGTCCTATCATCTCCTTACATAAAACATTATTCAGTCCCTACAGAGTGAGGGATCTATTCTTCATTAGGATTAACGCACACATGGTCTTTTGTTGTCTGTCTTCCTTCACTTAGCATAGTGTTTTTTAAGTTCTTCCATGTTGTAGCATACATTGGTATTCCATTCCTTCTTATGGTTATATAATGAATAAAATATCACTATATAGATAAATCAAATTTCATTTACCCATTTGTCATTTGATATACATTTGGGTTATCTTCACCTTTGTTTATTATGTAGAAGTTATTTTGCATGGACATATGTTTTAAATTTCCTGGACATATACTTGAGAGGAGAATTGTCGGATCAAATAAAAACTACATTTAAAATTTTGAAGAAAGGCCAAAGAGTTTTCCAAGTGGCTGCTCCATTTTACATTTCAATAAGAAGTGTATGAGAATGTATTTGCTTTTTTAAAAAAATTTTTAAATTATTACTATAGCCGTTATAGTAGGTTTAAGGTAATATCATTTTATGGTTTTGACATACATTTCTCTAATTGATAATATTTAGCATATCTTCATCTGCTCATCAGTCATCTGTATATATCTTTCTTGGATAAAGGAAGAAATACATTGTGCATTCTTAATTAGGTTGTCTTTTAATTGTTGAGTTATAACAATTATTTAAATATTCTAGATACAATACTGTTATCCAAGATATATTTTGCAAAATTTTCTTGCAATTTGAGGATTGTCTTTTTATCTTCTTGATAGTGTCCTTTGAAGCATGAAAGTCATGTTTATCTGCTTTTGTTGGTTTGTGCTTTTTATGTCATGTCTGAGAAACCAATGCTTAATCCAAAACCACAAAGATTTACACCTATTTTTTCTTCTAAGAATTTTATACTTTTAGTTCTTGGATTTAGATATTCATTTTTAATTAAAATTTGCATATGGTGTAAATTAGGCATCCAAATTACATCTTTCAAATGCAGATATAGAGTTCTCTCAACACTGCTGAAAAAAATCTGAATCTTCTCAGCACTTTTGATGAAAATCAAATGATCATAGATGTATACAACTTTTAGAGTCTCAATTCGATTTCATTGAAATATATGTTTAGCTGTATTCCAGTAGAACAAAATCTTTATTGCTATAACTTTGTAGTAAGTTTTGAAATAAGGATGTTTAGTCCTCCAACGTGGTTGTTCTTTATCAAGTTCTTTAGCTATTCTGAGTTTTGTGCATTTTCATATGAACTTCTGGATCACCCTGCCAATTTCTACAGTGACCAAATGAAATTCAGATAGAGACTGCATTGAATCTATAAATCAATTGGTAGTATAACCACCTTGACAGTAGTAACTTTTCCAATCAATGAATATGTGATATCTTTCTACTTATCTAGATCTTAATTTTCTTCCTTTGTCATTTTCAGCATACATGTTATACATTTGTTAAATTTATTCATAAATAATGTATTGTTTGTGATGCTATGGTAAACCGAAATAATCTTATTTTTAGTGGATTGTTCATTGCTAGTGTATACATATACAATTAACCTTTTTTTTTAAAAAGTTTATTTATATTGGGAGACAGAGCGAGTGGGGGATGGGCAGAGAGAGGGAGAGAGAATTCCAAGCACACTCCTGGCACTGTCGGGGAAAAGCCTGATATGGGGCATGGACTGACAGCAGGAGATTGTGACATGAGCTGAAACCGAATCCAACGTTTAGCTCCTAGAAACACAATTAACTTTTTATATCTTGTGTCTTTCAACTTGTTTGCTAGTTCTAATTATGTGTATATTTTCATAGTTGTATGTGAATTTCTTAGCAATTTCAGTATACAATATATAATTTGCAAAAAGACATAGTTCTACTTTTTTCCTTTTCAATTTAAGTTCCTTTATTTTCTTTTTCTTCCCAATTGTCCTGGCTAGACTCTTCAGTACAATTTTGAATATGATCAGAGACAGCAGGTAGCTTTGCTTCCTTCTAATTTTAAAGGGAAAGCTTATAATCTTTCATCATTATGATGCTAGCTGCGTTGTTTTCTTGTTTGTTGTGGATGGCTTCTATCAGATTGAGAAAGTTCCCTTATATATACCTAGTATGGTGTGTGTGTGTGTGTGTGTGTGTGTGTGTGTGTGTGTGTGTGTGTAATCATCAAAGATTGCTGACTTTGTTAAATGCTTTTTCTATACCAACTGAGATGATTTTTTTTAGTCTTTTAGTATATTAGTATGTGGAGTACATTAATTATTTTTGTGTGTGTTGATCTACCCTAGTATTCCTGGGATAAATCCCAAGAAGTCACGTTGCATAGCCCATTTATGTGTTTTCAAATTTGGTTTGCTACTCTGAGGATTTGGGGGGTTATATTCACAAGAGATATCGGTTTGTAGTTTTCTTTATCATGTCTTCATCTTGTTTTAGTAACAAAATGATTTTTGCACCATGGTATGAGTTCTCTTTTCTTGATGTTTTGAACGAGTTTGTGAAGAATCAATATTAATTATCCTTAAATATTTGGTGACATTCACTAGAGAAGCAATTGGAGCATGAGATTTTCTTTGTGGGAAGTACTTTCATTACTAATTCAATTTCTGTACCTCCTGTCGTCCTATTCAGATGTTCTATTTCTTTTGAATTAGTTTCAGTAGTTTTTGTCTCTAAGAATTTGTCCATTTCATTTAGGTAATACAATTTATTAGCATACGGTTGTTCATAGTATTCTCCAACAATCATTTTAATTTCAGTAACCTCCTTTATTTAATTTCTGTGTTTATGAAATTGTGTCTTCTCATGTCTTTGCTTCATTGTCAATTTTGTGCTTTGGTGACTTTAATTTATGAAAGTTAGTTTTGGTTTTGTTGTTATTCTGTATTATTATTTCTATTCTCTAATAATACATTTATCTCTTCAAATACTTATAAAATTTTTAAACTTCTTTATGTGGAAACTACATTATTTGAAAGCATTCTTATAATATATTGACAAATATAGTTTTTTCTGCAAGCACAATTTTATCTTATAAATTTTGATATGGTTTTGTTTCCCTGCATCTACACTTATTCCTCATTTTCCTTGTTATTTATTCTTTGATGTGCTGGTTAAATTGTCGCTTAAATTCTACATTATTTTGACTTTTTCAAATTTTCTTCCAACCTCATTCCGTGGTGGTGAGAGAACAGATTTTGTATGATTTATATCATTTTAAATTTGCTGAAATTTGTTTTATGGTATAACATAATGTCTACCCCAAAGAATGTTCCAAGTGCACTTGAAGTGAATATTCTACTGTTGCTGGAAGGTGTGCCAATCTGTCTTTTAATTGCATTATTTAATCCATTCACAGGACAAAGGTAGAATTTATGTCCATCATTTAGTTATTGGCTTTTATATGCCTTCTAGATTTTTCTGTTTCTTTATTCTTCCATTACTGTCTTTTTTGATAAATTGGTATTTCCTAGCATACAAATTTAACACAGTTGTCATTTCCTTTACTTTATATTTTGTGTGTTCTTAGTGATTGCCTAAAATTATTACAATCTAATTTAGATTAATAGCAACTAAATTTCAACAGTAACCAAAAATCTATTCCAATAGAGTGTCATTCCTTCTTCTTTCCTTCATATGTTTATGTTCATATGTATAATATCTTTATACATTGTTTCCATAAACATCTCTGATGATTGCTTAATACAGTTGTCTTTTAAATATGATAGGAGGAAAATAATTTACAAACAAAAATCAATGACACTGTTGTTTATTTACCTAGGTAGTTCCTTTGATTTTCTTTATCTAAGGAATTTCAGATGTCTCTAGTGTCTTTTTATTTCAGCCCAAAGGAGCTCCTATGTTATATTGTATACAGAAAACTATTTTTTTAATTTTTTTAATGTTTTATTTATTTTTGATACAGAGAGAGACAGAGCATGAGAGGGGAAGGGGCAGAGAGAGAAGGACACAGAACCGGAAGCAGGCTCCAGGCTCTGAGCTAGCTGTCAGCACAGAGCCTGACGCGGGGCTCGAACCCACGAACGTGAGATCTGACCTGAGCTGAAGTGGGAGGCTTAACCGACTGAGCCACCCAGGCGTCCCAAAACTATTTTTGTTTTTGTCTTGATATGCCTTAATTGCTCTCTTATTCTTTAAAAAAATTTGTTTGGATATAGAATTCTTAGTAGACAGGTTTTCCTTCTTTCTTTCAACATTCTGAATATACCTCACTGCCTCTGGCTTCTAAAATTTCTGATGAGAAATTAGTTATAAATCTTATTGAGGAGCTCTTGAATGTGGTGACTCACTCCTCTCTTTGTGCTTTCGAGATCTATGTCTTATCTTTTGACAGTTTGATTATTAAGTGTCTTGTTATGGATTTCTTTGAATGTATTGATATCATAGGTCATTAAATATTATAGATGCATTTATGAATATTTATCACTAAATTTTGTAAATTTTCATGGATTTTTTTCAATTTTGTTTGTCCATCCCTTTCTCTATTCTCTTTCTGGAACTCCCATGATGCACCTATCAATATGCTTAATTTTTACAGGACTCTGGGACTTTATTAATTTTTCTTCATTATAAAAAATGCTTCCTCAACGGAATAACCTCAATTGACTTCTCTTCAAGTTGGTTAACTCTTTCCTCCATCTGTGCAGAATTGCTACTGTGCCCTCTATTTAAATTTTAAACCTTAGTTATTGTAGTTTTCAATTTTAGAATTTGTTTTTGGTTCTTTTTTTTATAACTTCTATTTTCTGTGATATTCTCTATTTGCTGCAACATTAGTCTCATATTCCTTAAGTCTTTAGACTGTTTCCTCCAGTTCATTGGAAATTAAAATAGTTATTTTAAATCTTTTTCTGTTAAGGACGGTATCTGGACTTCCTAATGGGAAATAAGATCCTTTTCTTTGAATGACATAATTTTCTCTTGAAAATGAGATTCAGCAGTTCACCTTGAATAAGCAAGCCTCAGATTCTGGCAAGTCTTCAGTTAACTCCTAGAGTTCTGAAAAAGTGGACTCTGGCAAATTTCTTTCCAGGATTCTTGTTGCTTTTACAAATGACAAGAATTTTTGAGGTCTGTACTTCACCGTATTCACTGACATCATTCCCAAAATATTATTATAATTGAATTTAAATCCCTTGACTCAGGATTCATTAATGAAAATTTCACTATTCCCATTGACATATGCCTGGCACTGCATTCACACTGTCTGATCTGCCTATGAGGATTGAAGTGTGTAGGCTTTTATGTCAATTTATGTATATTGAATTTCTTGGTCAAATGTGGAATTACTGTTTTGCTAATTTGTCACCAAAAGAATTATAAAGGTCACTATCTATCACACACATACTAAAACTGAATACTATATAATTTTTACATCTTTGCTAATTTGAAACTTTAAAATGCTCTCCTGCTTGCTTAAATTTGCATTTTTACAAGGAGGATTGGATTCCCAGTGTTAATTTCTAATATGTGTTTCTGCTTGTGTTAATTGCTTACTCATCTAATTTGCCCTTTTTCCCCATTGTTTAATTTGTGTTTAGTTCTATTCTATTGGATTGCAGAAAGCAAATTACAAACTGTGTTAGTTAAAGGGGATTCACTGAATGACTGCACAGAGGAATGTTGAAGAAACTTCAAACTTGACTTGTTAAACACTTGAATTTTATATACTGTTTGGCATATTATGGAGGATCTTTGAATATGAAAGCTGGTCTAATGCCCTAATGGCAGTATATTCCTCTATTCATGACCTAGTTCTTTCACTGATTATTACAGTAATCCTATTTCTTCTTTGTATTCTGTTAATCTCTATTGCACTCTTACACTTCAAGGCTCTGCTGCCTCATGGATTCTATTGTTTGTTTAGTCTCCTTTTGTGCCACTCTCTGCAACTGCTTATTTATTCCATTTAGTTGATACTCACAAGAAAGATATTTTATTTGGATAAGACTATAACAACCCACCCCTGCTGTAGGTGCTAACGTTACAGCTTGCGTAACACTAGCAAAACCATTCCTTCTAACTCTACTATTACAGAGTCTTTATGTCATTACATGATTATGGAGGTGTTTATCCCACTACCTTTATCAAATAATGTAACCTAATGAAGGATGCAAATGTACCTTCAGAGTCATAGATTCCACCCACCTGAAGGTGGCTGTTGCTCTTCAGAGCATATATGCCAGGGGACAGGAATCTTGAGGGAGTATTTTAGAATTTTATCTACCACATCTACATTTTTTATTTCTCATAAGCTGTAATTTTATGTACAAGTTTAGGTAATTTCTTACCATCACTACAGTTGTCATAATGTCTCTGACAATATGGATGACAGTCTTGCTAGTCTTCTTGCTTGAGCTTTTAAGCTGTTCTGTATTTCTTGATTTGTACAAAGCTTTGTTGTCCTGCTTAAAATGCCAAATACATCTAGCCCTACCTGTTACATCTATGACCTAAATTCGTAGAAATTCCAAAAGAGGCTTTTGATTTCATCTTAACTTACAGCACTTGAAATACTATCCCAAATATGTACACTCAGATTGTCAAGTACTCCTGGGGCAAAATATTGCGGGATAAGAGAGTTATGAAGAAAAATTTAATTTTGCTACTCTCTATCCCCTCTCCATTGATAATGTTTTAAAATATTTATGAGGTAAAACATAAATATGTATATGTATATAAGCCATAAGTATGGTACAAAATCAAGCTTCACAAAGTTAACACACAAACACATCAAATAAATATAATATAGAATAGTACCCCAGAAACTCCTTTTGTGAGCCATTCTATCATTACATTATCCAGTGGTAGATACTATTTTGAACTCAAAACTCATGGTTTATTTTTATACTTTATGTAAGTGAAATGAGAGTATATGCTCCTTCATGTCTGGTTTCTTATGTTCAACATTATGTTTATGAAATTATTTTATGAGTTTGCTACTTATAAGTATTCATTGAATGAATACACTATAATTTGTTGATCTACTGTTGAACATTTTTCTTTGGTTGCTTTTAGAGATTTTCTTTTTGTGTATGTTTGACAATTTTACTGATTCATATATTTCTTTCCTTTCTGCATTACTTTCTCTCTTTTTAGGGTGATGTCCTTTATTTGTTTTTGAAGATTTTTAGCTCTATTTCTTGATATATTGTATACCTCAATCCTTTCTCCTATCCACATAGGACTCCAATTATTTTATTTTTCTTTATTTTAGAGAGAGCACAAGTAAGGAAGAGGGGGCAGAGAGAGAGACAATCTCTCTCATGGGCTCAATCACACAACCCTGGAAACATGATCTGAGCTTAAATCAAGAGTAGGGCGCTCAACTGACTGAGCTCCCTCGCAGGCACCCCTAGGACCCTAATTATACACATGATAAATATTTTGATTGTGCCCTGCTTTTCTTTTATACTCTTTCTTAGGTTTGTAATTATTTCCCCCTCCTCTGGAGAAATTTAGTCTGTGTATTTCCTGTTGACCTGTTTTCAAATTCACTAAATCTATCTCCTGGGAAATTTCTTTTGCATATGTGTGCTCTTCTGTCACAGAAATATTTCTTCTTAAACATTTTTTAATTGAGGTGTAATTGACATATAACATTGGTTTCAGGCTGTACAACATTATATCTGTATTCATTACAAAATGACTTTTATAGTAAGTCTAGTTAGCATATGCCAACATACGAAGTTAACTTTTAGGATTTACTCTTTTGGCAATGGTCTAGTATGCTTTACAATATTATTGACTATAGTCAGCATGGTGTAAAATACATCCTCATGTCTTATTTTATAACTGGAAGTACTTTTTGACCCCTTCACATATATTACCCCTTCTATTCTGGAAACCACCATTCCATTCTCTGTATCTATGATTTTTGCTTTGTTTGTTCATTTGTTTTGTTGTTTGGATTCCACATATAAATGATATCATATGGTATTTGTTTTTGTCTTACTTATTTCATTTGCACAATTCCCTTAAGTTCCATCTATGTTATCACAAGCGGCAAGATTTCATTTTTCTATGGCTGAATAATATTCCATTGTGGGTGTATACCACACTTTTTAAATCCATTAACTCATTGATAGACTCTTGTTTCCCTCTCTTGCCTACTATAAATAATGCTGCAATGGACATCCATATCTTTTTGAATTAATGTTTTCATTTTCTCTAGGTATGTAACCATAAGTGCAATGGCTGGTTCATCTGACAGTTCTATTTTTAATTTTTTGAGAAAAATAATTTTTCCACAGTGACTACACCAATTTACATTCCCAGCAATAGTATATAAGGGTTCCCTTTTCTCTACATCTTGCCCAAACTTAATTTTTCTTGTCTTTTGTATAATAGCCATTCTAACAAGCGTGAGGAGATATTTCAATGTGGTTTTGGTTTGCACTACTCTGATGATTATTGATGTTTGACACCTTTTCATATACCTACTGTCCATTTGAATATCTTCTTTGGAAAAATGTCTATATGGGTCATCTGTCCTTTTTTTAAATCAGATTTTTGGCTATTGTGTTTTATGAGTTCTTTATATATTTTGAATATTAACCTCCTTATTAAGTATGATTTGCAAATCTCATTTTAGTGATTTGCCTTTTTATTTTACTGATGGTTTCCTTTGCTATATAGGGACTTTTCAATTTGATGTCCAACTTGTTTTTCTTTGTTGTCTTTGCTTTAAAGTAAGATCCAGATATTCACTCATAGGACCAGTATGAAGTAGTGGACCATCCATGTTTTCTTTTAAATCTTGTATGATTTCAGTTTTTACATGCAAGTTTTTAATCCATTTTGAATTAACTTTTGTGTACGGTATAAGATAGCAGTCCAGTTTTTCCCACACCATTTTTTGAAGAAACCATCCTTTCCCCATTATAGATTGACTTTTTCTTTTTGGTTATAATTGACATTTACACAAGTGTTTATTTCTGGGTTCTCTATACTGTACCATTAATCTGTTTTTATATGCCAGCTCAATGTGGTTTTGATTACTATAGCTTTGTAGTATAGTTTGAAATTAGTGAATATAATGCCTTCAGATTTGTTCTTTTTAAGTATTGGTTTGGCTGTTCAGGATCTTTTGTGGTTCCACATAAATTTTAGGATTGTTTGTTCCCTTTCTGTAAATTTTTATAGAGGTTGTATTGAGTCTATATATTGCTTTGGGTAATGTTGACATTTTAATAATATTCTTCCAATTCATGTGCACTGAATATCTTTCCATTTTTCTGTGTCATCTTCAATTTCTTTCATCAATGATACAGTTTTCAGTGCCCAGGAATTGACCTTCAGAAGTATTCTATGTTAATCAAACTTGATTAGTTAGCTTGGCAGTTAGGCTTGTGGCGAGAAGACTCTGTTGTTTTGATTATACTTTAAATTTATATGGTCTTTTTCTCTTTGAACTTGTTTAAATCACTTTTGTAACAACAACCACACAGCAAAATGGCACTTTACAACATCTTTTATTTAGTACAGCAGTCAATTTCAATCCTTCTCTTGCTTGAGATACAAGCTACATGAAAATAGTGTAATGTTCTCTTATCAAAATATTTTTGACATGGCTTCCATGACTCTAAATATGCATCATTTCTTTGGTTTGCTTTTCCCAGTCTCTTCTGCAGAGTCACTTAGTTACACATTTAACACTGGAATTCTCCAGACTTCTATTTTTGGCCTATTAATCTTGATATCTATACGAATCCCCTAAAATATGTCATCACATAGCAGTCCTTACATGCATCTATGTATTTAGGATTCCTAAATTTATATCTCTAAGCCAGGCATCTTGGAATCTCGAGTTACATACCCAACTGACTACTTGAAAATATTATGAGTTCCTAGTAGACCTCTAAAGTTTCCTTTTCTAATATAAAGTTAATCCATTAATCTCCAAGCAATTCTGTTTTTCTTGCATTCTGCCCTTTTCCCCCTCAAAAACAAATATCTTCCAGTTAATACTGTTAGTCTTATGTACAGAACATATCTAGTTTTCAATTGCTCTATTGCTACCTATTTCAAGCCACCAATATGTCGCTCATGATTTTTTTAGTAGGCTCCTAATTGTCTCTTTGATTTAATCCTTACATTTCTTTAGTCTATTCTCAACATAGAAATTGAACTCATTGTATTAAAATGTAGGTTAGACTGTGTTATTTCCTTGCTTGCAATTTAGTTCGTTTCTTTCCTATTCAGAGAAGATTCAGTTATTCTATCCTTTAAGGTGCTGCATGACTTAGTTCTATTGTTGTCATGGACGTTTCTGCTAACACTTTATTCTTCTACACTTCCATCCTCCCAATTTCTGGAAGTATGCAAGCTGCTGCTTTTGAGCCTTTGCATTTGCTGTTTCTAGAAATCAATAGGGCTTATTCCTTCCCTTGCTTAAATTCTTAAACTCAAAGATCATTTTCACAGAAAGAGCTTCTATAGCTAGGTAGGCAATAATTTCAGTCATTCCTTGGAGTCATCACATATCATCATATAAAACCTCATTTTTTTCTCCTTGACACTTGCCATGCTCAGGCTTTCTATTTTATGTATGCTATATACACCTTTCTGTCAGTAGAATATAAATTGAATGAGTGTAGGGATTTTTGCCCAGTTTATTGCTGCTTCTCAAGCACACAAAAAAGTGGTAGATTATGAGTGCCCCAACAATATTATTTATTTGAATTAATACAGTTTATTCTGTGGTCCAATATAATGTTTTCAATACTTCATGATTAAAGTCTCCTTTATAAACATAACACATGTCTTTTCCACTTAGATGTTCATGGTGGGCACTGTATCATCTTCACATTGCTGTCGAAAGAAGGCAATCAAGTGTGCTCTTGCAGCACAATGTAAGGTGACAGTGGCATATTCTGCTCCTTGAAAAGAACAGGATTGAAGTTTTGAGTGATTATTCTTATTTGGGTTGAATTATTAGGAAGGGCATCATGGCCACAAATTAAAGTCAGCCAAGTTCTTGATCCTCATTAATCAATACATCAATACTAAATCTCCTAATTTTATTGGTACCCATTTAATACCTTTGTCTCTTAACTGGTTTTAAATGTAGAAGGTAACAATGGATGAGTACTTAATAATGAATCCTAAAATAATAGAGTAGAATTTCCTATGTAAACTAGTATGTACTACATCACCAAGTGGACAGCTTTAGTTTTTAGTTCTCTTGTAAATTTAGATCTTGTATATTTATTCCAATGGTTTGCAACTATTTAAGACTGGATTTTCACTACTGTACATAAAATGTGTGGGCTTAGAAAGTACAGTCCATGGGTAAGTTCTATAGCTTAACTTGAACTTACCAACACACCTTTTTAAATAAGCAATTACAGTGGAGGCACAGAATATGTTAAAGGGAAAAGAAAACAGTTATTAGTTAAAATTCACCTCCAAAAATATCTGGAATTTTACATAAGGTTTATAGGAATTAAGGGAATAGGGTTTTGTTTTGTCTTCAATTTTTGTTTGTTAGTACCAGATTTCCAGTCTGATTTCACCCGATAGAACATTCTGTTGTATGTTTTGTACAAGGTAAAAATAAGCAGTGGTAGAACAAGTGCTTCTCTTCCTATATAGAATATTTTAATCTAAAATTAAGGAAGAAATAGAATAATTTTGGAATTATGTGCTTGTCCTTAGCCCACTAAACTGCTTATGAGCCCTACTACATCAGAGAGACACAGGGAGGTTTTCCCAATAGAAAAGCTATTAACTTTAAATAAAGAGAATATGACATCCTTAAGGATCCAGATTTTTAAAAAATCGCTTCAAGTTTAAGTCAAGCCCTTCAATTAAAAGACGATTTCTCTTTTCCTATAGATTTTGCCCAGAAAATGAATGTGGGTTTTTAAAAATACATTTCCCCCTTAATATCAAAACAGGAGAAATTAATATCTGTTTTTTCCTCAAAAGGGGACTTATTTATTACCCCTCTTAAATGTTATCACTAGTAAATATATCTTCTGTAGAGTGCCAACCTCACAGATAAATGAATAGTTTCTGTGTATGCAAAAAACATATCTTACCTATAACTTTTTTTTCCTGCCCTTACCTAACTAGTTGAACATTTCCTAGCTTGACTGTAATAGAAACAAACTCAAAGGACTATGCATGTATTTCTCATCAATCTCCAAGATTATGAAGGACATTATCATTTTTTTCGGTATTTTCTAAGATATAAGTCACTAGCAAACCTAGTCAGCCCTGACATACTATCCAGTATTTAGGAAAGCAACCACAGTACTACAGTACTGTGGTTAAAGAGGTTTGGTGGCTGAGAAACCCTGGCTTACAGAATGTTGGCATGCGGTTCTATAGAACTTTAACGTTGTTCCTGATAAAGAGCTTCACCAAGTTTGGAAAACAGATGTTTCCAACAAGCCAAGATTCATTTTAAGATCTTTACCAGATTGTTCTCTGGAATGGACGTGGGATAAATGGAACTCATGCATAAGGGTCAGATAAGGAAGGTGTGGGGGAAAAATCTAAGATAACCAACCAAAAGTACTTTATTAATTCTATCAGTATTCCTGCTCTACTCATTCTCCACCTCATATGTTAAAGCTAATAATAATCCTCTTGTTTTAGGCACTATAAGGCATGGCTACTTTCCTTTTAAACAATCTCAATAGTTAGATAAATTTTATTAACACAAGGGATGCATCACCTCCTTAAATACAGACTTTTCAAGGCATCATCCTATTGTAAAAATGTCCATGAAGCATTTTTCATATAGCATTTAAATGCAAAATATATCACTTTATATTTCCTTGTAGATTTTAAAATTTATCTTCTATTCCAACCATAGCCATCATCATTCATGCACAATTATTTAGGGATTAATGTGTGCTAAGCATTATAGTTTACAGTCACTTGACTTCCCCTCATTACAGAAAGTTGCATTTTAAAACAAGTCATTGGTCTTCAAGTTTCTTTTATTTCACTTTCCAGGCAGTTCTACATCTTACTGTCTCTTCTTAGAACTTGCAGTTCTTCCTGTTATCTCTTCTTGACAGTTTCTCATGTATTATAGCTCCATGGAGATGTTTCATATTTTATTCTAACTCCTGTCATTTGCTTGACACCACACTTCTATATCAAAGAAGGTACACTGTATATTATTGTTTCTCATAGGAAAGCTTTTGGCATTTTGTGTGAGACAATTATTCTTGTATAGAAATGCCCCTCCTATTAGAGGATTACCGTTCCTGAGCCTGTCCACAGAACTTTATAAAATATCCTTAGCAAGTGCATCATTGGAAAAAAAAAGGCTTCCTTTCCTTCCCAAATGTCCTTTAGGAGAGTGATGCCATCTTGCTTGAGGACTACTGCATCTACACAAACTAAATCACAAGACGAATCTATTCTTACACTGAAGAGGTACATTCTCCAAAACTCATACATTACTATTTAACAGACATTGGAGACAATATTTCTACTAACATATTAGAATAATGCCTCTTCTATTTTACAATAAACAGATATATTGTTGGATTGGATTCTGACCCTGAATTGATGGAGGCATGGCCCTAGTCATGATGGGCCTGGCTGGACTCATTGGACTTGGTGTATGCAAACCCAAATCTTGAGCGAGAACTTACCTCCACCTTTCACCAGGGATACATACAAGCCCCTGGAGGACCCCTGAAGAGGGGGATGGACACATCCATCTTTGCTGTCCCTGTCTTCTCCTTCATCCTATCACTGTCTTCTGGCCTTTAGCTTTCTCTCCCTGAGATGTATCATCCCCAAACCATGTGCCCAGGAAGGAGTGTAAATAAATTTGGACTTTGGGTTCATGGAAATAAAAAAGTCTTGTTTCACATTTGAACTTAAAACAATAGCTAAACACCAAGGTTGTCCTCTCTTGACAGGTACAGGGAAATGATGTCACCAAAATTAAGAGAAGAATAACTGAGCCAAATGAAAAGGTATTAACAAATACAATTGACAAATTTAACTTTTACACAGACTTCAATTTTTCATTATTTCAATCTAAATGAAAAGTAATAAAAGTTGGGAATGGGAGGGCTTTGTTGAAATGTAGTTTGATTGTTATTTTGCAAATCAATTTTACCACTAACAGTGAAATGGAAACGAAATACAATTCCAATTTTTAAATATTCACATTTTAAAATGTAAAACATGGGATACAGAGTAGAAAAGCATACAATTTGTATGATAAACAGAGCATTAGCTTGCACTAAAATGTATTTTTGATTAAGGATAAAGACTATATGGGTGGCTAAACTTCGGCTCAGGTCATGGTCTTACTGCTTGTGAGTCTGAGTCCTGCATTGGGCTCTGTGCTGGTAGCTCAGAGGCTGAAACTTAGTAGATTCTGTGTCTCCCTCTCTCTCTTCCCCTCCCCCGCTTGTACTTTGTCACTCAAAAATAAACAAACATTAAGAAAATATTTTTTTAAAGAAGAAAAACTATAGACTTTGAAGTTTAGGGGATGCTGGGTTTGTATTTTGCTAACTTTTGGAATTACATTTTTATATCGACAGGAAAATAGTGTTAGCATTATTGAAGTATTTACATAAATAGTTATAAAATTAAAAATTTTAGGTTTCTAAATTATCAAAAAAGAATATAAACCAACTTAATAATTATATCTATCATTTATTGAACACTAATATGTCCCAGGCTTTATCTACTTCCTAAGTCTTTATTTCTGTTAGGTAAAATAGTTTCTCCTTTAATCCTTATTACAACATTTGAAGGTACCTTGTGTAGCCAAAGAGCAGAATGCTGAGGATTATAAATTCAACATTTTAAATCCCACAGAAATAAACAAGCTACAGCACCAAATATTTTTATGTAAATCTGTACATTTCTAAGTGTTTTAAGCAATATCTATTATTCAAATTAGATTTAAAAAATCAAACACATAATTTTATATAACTTGAGAAAGTTCTACATGCTAGAAAACACAGATTGGCATTAGTTACTTATCTGGCAGAGTTATTTCATGTAGATAATCATGGCAACTTCTGCTTCTATGCTTGTTTTCTTTGTGGTTTTCTTTAAGTAACCTCAAAATTTCCTGCATCATTGAGACTAAAGATAGTCACTCTTTGCCTCTTATTTAAGAAATTAATTTTTAATGAATTTTGTTCTAATTTATATAATTATGCTTATTGTGGATAAGTTGGAAAAGACAGACTAAAAAAAGGATAAGGTGAAAAATACCTATGTCATATAGCTATAATCCCTGTGTCTGAAATATATGCTTCCAGAAAAGAGGGGGCTGCCGAGGAAGGCACTTTGACAGGGTCTACAGACTGCCTTTTAAACAGAATTTTTTTTCAACAAACGTGTTTTATGTCCTATTCACCTCATAGTGAACCACATTACAATGTTGTGATTTTAAGACACAGGGATTAAAAAGTTGAGGCCAACGATTTTTGTATAACACATGCAGAGTTAGATCATTTCAAAAACTATGTTGGAACTCGGGTTACAATCTCTTTCAACTAACGTTTTGATGTTGCACAGTTTAAACTTTTCATTTTCTAACATTACCAAACATGAGACATTAAAAATTGCCTCAATAGCTAACTACAGAGATTCTAAATTAAAGAATGTATCAGTGTAGTGAAAACCATTTTAACCATTTTGAACTTTTTGCAGATATTATAAGTTTCACAAGTTAAAAATACCATACTAAAATACTTGGTAAACATTTATTCCAATATGTATATTCATTTATGAGTAGCTTTTTAAGCAAAAATGATTCCTTATTCATATTTTCTGTACAAATGTTGCACATAACCACTTTTGTTGAAAAACATGCAGACTTACAGAGTTAGTATTTTATATTTTAGTTCTCATTTACACAGACATATTATAAGCTCTTTATTCTTAAATTACAAAAATAATCAATTATACTTCCCTAATTCTTTTTAATGTACCTGAAATGATTATCAAA
Source organism: Suricata suricatta (assembly GCF_006229205.1). Classification (NCBI taxonomy): domain Eukaryota; kingdom Metazoa; phylum Chordata; class Mammalia; order Carnivora; family Herpestidae; genus Suricata; species Suricata suricatta. The sequence continues at coordinate 148,450,952 of NC_043700.1, read as the reverse complement.
CTACATTATTTCATATTTTCTGTGCAATGCTCAAACTTGACTAAATTTGTTCTTACATTTATTTGATATTAAAGGAGCCTAATAAGTTAGAATTTTTTCAAGTTTATTTCTGAGAGAGACAGACAGACAGAGCATGAGTGGGGAGGGGCAGAGAGAAAGAGGGAGACACATAATCCGAAGCAGGCTTCAGGCTCCAGGCTCTGACAGTCCAGAGCATTGATGCAGGGCTTGAACTCACAGCAGGCAAGATCATGTTTAACCCACTGAGCCACCCAAGCACCCTAGAAGGAGCTTTATAAGTACAAATGTGCATAACTGAACTACTTTAAGTCTTTAACCATTTTTCATATGTCTCAACCTCTCATTTAACTATTTACCTATAACTTGGATGACAAAGAGCCTAGTGTTATTAAATTTTTGTTCAACACAAGTTTTGAGGAAGGCAAATGCATACATTATATAATACATAATAAAAAGTATTACATTTATAAATTTTATATTATCTAACTTAAATTTTTGGTAACAAATATTTGATTATGCATCTAAATAGATTGTGTCAGGTTATCTGTGATACATATGGTTATTAGTTTAGTTCCTCATAACCTTGAAAAATAAGACATTTGGCTAGATTTCTTAAATTTGAAGTAAACCTTCCAAATGATGCTGTATTTTCATATGAAATAGATTTTAAACAGTTATTTCTGCTAGTAAAACTGAAATAGTAGAGGCTGAAATTCTCATCAAAAATAAAATATTTGCTTACAATATGATTGATTTTAATATCTTGTTAACTCTTAGAGTAATTGGACTAGATGGAGAGTTCAAACTAAAAGAATATGACAAAGGATGCAACAGAAATCTAATTATTAGTTTAAAAACAATTGTTGGCATCTATAGTTTCATATTTTTTCCTGAAGCTTAGAATATTATTTATTGAAAACAAAACACAATTTCTTTATATTTAGTCCTCAATAAAAGGATTCTTTGGGAAAATTAAACCTGAAAGGACATGGGAGATTTGAAAATAGTATTGTGTCAATGATAAATTCCTGATTTTGATAATTTACTTTGCTTATGAAAGAGGAAGTATTTGTTTATAATAAATGGACACTGAAATATTTAAGGATAAATAAACATAGTATTCTAATCATTCATTCACATTAAGCAACTGGAATAAAATGCAAACAATTTTTCATTCTGGAAAAGATACATATAGCATTTCCTTCAACACTGTAGTGTTCTTGAAATTATTTGTTTAAAAGAGTGAAAAAAAAATAAAAAAAAATAGAGATGAAAAGAAATAGCCTATTAATCCAGGTTAAGCGCCTTTTTCAATTAAGATATAATGCAAGCAGTCTGAGGTACTCCTTGGGTCCTCAGACAGATTTTCAACTTTATTTTTGAATTAGTAACAAGGCTGTCTATCCATTTTATTGCAGATAAAGCCATCACAGCTTTAGCAAGGAACAGCTGAAAGCTTCTAAAGGGGAGCTAAACCAAATAATATTTTATCAGCCAATTAAAATAGACATTACTATACAAAGGGAAATACTCATCATCTTTTGTTTACAATAAGATATGCTTAAGTCCTATATTAGAAGTTGATATCTAAAAATAAATTATGAAATTAGACCACCTGGGTTCTGATCCTTATTTTGGCTCTAGAAGCTCTGATCCCATAGGCAAATTACTCTTCTTTCAGTTCCTACTCTCTAAAATGGGTGCAATAAAAAAAAACATATTTGGGGTTAAGTAAATCCATATACATAAATGCAGTTATTAAATTTGTGTAACTTGAATAGCATTCATGCCTAAAAAAATATTTGTAGTTTGATCAGAGATCATTTTATGTAGGTAACTTACTGTTACACATGTATTCACTCAGCTATTTATTTATATATTGAATAATCTAGTATTTTGCCCACCTAGAATGTAAAATACATAAATAGAAATATCTAAAATCAAAGATCTTATGAATAAATTCTAGGGGTTTCAGCCTAGAGAATTTAAAGGTGTTTGTAGGAGGTCTGGGGAAGGGTTACTACAGAAGACCTAACTAACATAGGGGCTACTTGAAAGTGTCGTATGAAGGGGAAAGTTTCATAAATCAAGATGGGATAGGAAAGTATTCCAAGTTAAAGAGTTATGCAGCTGCAAACTTGCTGAACAGATTCTCAAAAACACAATAGCATTAAAAGTTTTATTATTAAGCTAAAGTTAATACCATCTCTCCTTTACAGTCTTTTTTTTGAAATTTTATTTTATTTTATTTACTTTATTCATATTTTTTAACATATGCAATCATTTTCCATCATTTACAATACAGTAGTTACAATGACACTCCAAACAGAAAAGCAAAGTAAAAAATCAAAACACCAACTTCTGTTTCATGTAATTAGACTTATACAGAAATTAGAAGGTTAAGTAA
>NC_043700.1:148379753-148448424 GCF_006229205.1 Suricata suricatta | reverse complement strand
CAATGTCAACAATAGCCAAATCATGGAAAGAGCCTAAATGTCCATCACCTGATGAGTGGATCAAGAAGATGTGGTATATATACACAATGGAGTACTACATGGCAATGAGAAAGAATGAAATATGGCCATTTGTAGGAAAGTGGATGGACCTTGAGGGTGTCATGCTAAGCGAAATAAGTCAGGCGGAGAAGGACAGAAACCATATGTTTGCACTCATAGGTCTAACAGGAAACTTTCAGAATGATCTAGCTTCAAGAAAAGTAAGCAGTTAGTAGTGCTTAAGAAAAATTGATTCAGTATCTAATGAATAGTTGATACCTGTCCTTTACAGTCTTTTAAAAACGTTTTCTGCTCTTTAGATTGTGTGTGTGTGTGTGTGTGTGTGTGTGTGTGTGTGTGTGAATGCTAGATCTTTAGCAGAGCTAGAGCTCTCAAGATTACTTTAGTCAATATGATATCTCATTCAGTGTGTGTACGGCAGGGAAGCAAGGCCAGAAGACCCATGAAAGGTGATTCCAGTTATGAGGTATAACCATCTAGCAGGAAGAATCCCAACATTTAACAGTAGAAAAGAGTTTGGCTATAGGAACTATAAAATTCCACAGATTATATTTCTTGGTCCTGTTCCTTGTTAAATCTAATCTCTATGAAGAATGCTATAAAAGTTTATTAAGTAATATAAAAGAAGATTTGAATAACTGGAGAGATGCATTATACCCTTGGAAAGAAGACTGGACAATGAAAAAATGGATGAGTGCTATGTTTAGTGTATTTTAACCTAGACCCCAAACGATTTTATCTTTAAGATTCTTCAAAATCATTCCAAAGTTCATATAGAGGAGAAAATGAACCAGTTAATTTGAATAGCTTGGGATTTTTTTTTTTACTGTTTCTATCAGATCTATTTAAATCCAACTAAAATAAAAGAGAGGTATTAAGATATGAATTAACAGAACACATATGCACAGAAAAATGGTATTATTTCTATGAGCATTGAAATAATCTCTATTAGAGAAAACTTATAGACAATAGCAGAGAAAATTTACAAAATGGTATTTGAGTAAGAATAGCAACTTTGAAAATAAATGTTTAGGCAAACTCCTTACCATACTATATATTTTTTGATCTAGAGTATAAACAACATTAGAAAATAAAAATATTGCCTAATTCTGGAGAGACAATAATCTAAGATAAAAAGTATAGTTGTGTAGAATCTATTTTTAATTATAATTACATAATTTCACCCTAGTGTATCAAAAATCCATATATGTGATTGAGAAAATATATTTAATGTATTTCTCATAAGTAGTTCACCAATTTTTAAAAATGAATACCATAGTAGCAAAAATATTAAATCATAAAACTCAAACAGATATATTCCCCTACTGCCTACTAAACTAACCACATTTGAAAACTCAGTTTCAACAAATCTTCATCAACAACTATTCTATTACTTTCAAAAGGGGTTTCATTTTAAGATGAAAATGTGGGGCACCTGAGTGGCTCAGTCAGTTAAGCGTCCAGCTTTGGCTCAGGTCATGATCTCAAGATTCATGGGTCCAAGCCCCCTGTCGGGCTCTGTTGTGACAGCTAGCTCTGAGCCTGGAGCCTGCTTTAGATTCTGTATCTCTCTCTGTGTATCTCTCTCTCTCTGACTCTCTCTGACTTTCTCTCTGACTTTCTCTCTGACTTTCTCTCTGACTCTCTCCTGCTTGCACTTTCTCTATTTCTCAAAAATAAATTTAAAAAAACCTTAAAAATTTTTTAAAAAGAAAATTCATTTATACTCTTAACTCACTCTTCACATCATTGGGAAGCTATTAAAGAGAAGGAGTAGAATCTTTTAAAAAGTACTACTAAAATGCCGTTTAAGTGCTATTCTGATAATAGTTCTATTTTCATAACATCCTCAAATTATAATGGATATTTGGTCCTTGGATAAAAATATGTGCACCCCTTCAAAAATGAGTTACAAAAACAATTGGAAAACAGTAATGTTTGTAAGAGATACTTTGTATATATGCATGTGGAAGGAAGGGTACTTAAAGTCACTTTATGTCTCTGAACTTTAGTGTCTTCACCTATTCAGAAAAGTAACAGGATTTTTGTAAGTACAAAAGAAGCAAGGAAAAAGTTTAAAGCACTGTGGAGTGCTATAATGCATGTAAAAGTACATATAAAGCACCCAGATATGTCTATACATTAAAAAAACAAAGTTACACTTGCTTTTGCCTATGCTTTTCATTAGCAAGCTTGTATACATTTAACAATTTAGATTCAAATATGAGTAATATTTTAAACACTTTTATGACTTGAATTATGCAGAGTATTACATTCACAGTTATACTTCACTTGAATCAACCAAGAAAATACAGCTCTTTGAATTTTCGATAACTGATCACACCTTCCTCTTCTGTTGTGTAACAGAGAAAATTAAACTTGCCAATAAACAGGATATCAATCTTTCCAGGGTTGAGCTGTCTCTGTTGCATTTTAAAATGTGCTTTTTTAGTAGCTAGATAAAACAGTATGTCATCATAAACTAGCACTGAACAAGGGAGTGTTATGTAATCTGCTCGACATATAAGGTACTTGATATAGTCTTTTTTAGAATAATAAGAGGTTAAGAGGTCAACAAATGTGCCTCAACACAGGGAAAGAATTTACAAGATCATCATGTCTTTTTCTCTATTTTTTGCTCATTAAGCAATCTTCTTTTTCTTTTTTTTTAATTAACCTTCTGATAAAAACTTGATTTTCTAAGTACCAAAATACTGAGAAAGGAATATGCTAAGGGGTATAAACTAGTATTTAAAATATTGAAAATATGTAAATCTATTCCTAAAGGTGTGAAATTTTCTTTTAATATTTCAACCAGAATCTTGTCATTTTGTGTAACGTGAATCAATTCTTGAAGCCTAATATAGTTGAACATTCAAATTCGAGAATTTGAAAACCACAATCTGGTCTCACTGTCACATGAGTGAATTGAGAAAGGCTACAGAGGAAGACATTTCAACTTTCCAACCAACACCAATTTTTGATTTGGGAAAATTGTATTTTCTGGCCCCTTGGGGAATAAAGCTCTGTAAATGAGCTTCAGGTCTCCTACTTCCACTCTTTCAACATCGCCAAACTCGCAGTTTGAGGAAGGTGTGATCAAGGATTTCGCAGACTAGTGCTCCATCTCTCTTACCTTCTGGAGTCAGATATACTGGGGTATATTTTTAAAATAAAACAGGTTATTCCTAATTCCTGGGAACTGATAGGAAAGACCAACTTTTCTGCACATTTTTCTTTAGAACTAAATGACTCAATGCGAAGCAAAGCTATTAAACTGGTTAGAAGGGATTAGTCTCATTACAGAGAATTGTTAAGAATTAGAATTCTGCCTGTTTAAAGCATGTACCAAAGACTGCTCTATTTAAAAGTTTTATCAGGGCGCCTGGGTAGCTCAGTTCGTTAAGCCTCCAACCTCAGCTCGGGTCAGATCTCACGTTCGTGGGTTCGAGCCCCACGTCAGGCTCTGTGCTGACAGCTAGCTCAGAGCCTGGAGCCTGCTTCCGGTTCTGTGTCTCCTTCTCTCTCTGCCCCTCCCCCTCTCATGCTCTGTCTCTCTCTGTATCAAAAATAAATAAAACATTAAAAAAAGTTTTATCAAACAATATACATTAAAAATCAATATAGATGGGCCAATCACCAATCCCAGGTCTTAATGTTCACATTGAATTACAGTAAATAGATTTTTATATTATTTACCAGTTAAAATGCTACTATAATGAAGCAAGATAGCAATTTTCATTTTGTTAACTTTTTTGTCTCCTCTATCAATATTATTTATGGTTAATTTATGGAAAGGTCTAATTTACATTAGATTCCATAACATATATAAAGTTATATGTATTTTAAATATATGTAGAACAGAACCTAAGATTAAGTGTTCAAAAAACTGAACTAGAGATTTTAGCTAATTCTTAAAGATCTCATACAGCTTCAAAAATTAGCTACAAATTCTTTTGGTGGGGGAGAAGAAGTGATCTTAAAGTCATGTTGATATCAACAAAATGCTATGTAATAGCTGACCAATATCTTGGTAGACTACTTCACCATGTTTATAAAAATACCTGTACTTTTTTTTTTCCAGTTCAACATGTTGTTTCACTTAAATGTCACAAAATTTTCACATGGCTTTCAAGCTGTTAAAAGCCAGACTTCAAATTATTTTATAAAGCTGTGTGATCAAAACCATACCAGTGCAAAAATAGACACAATCAATGCATCAGAATAAAGCACCCAGAAATAAACCCATGATTATATGGTCAATTAATCTTTGACAAAGCAGGAAAGAATATCCAATGGGAAAGACAGTCTCTTCAACAAATGGTGTTGGGAAAACTGATCACATACAGGCAAAAAAATAAAATGGGACCCCTTCTTACACCATACACAAAAATAAATTCAAAATGGATGAAAGACCTAAATGTGAGACCTGAAATCATCAAAATCCTAGAAAAGAGCACAGGTAGTAAAGTCTCTGACATAGGCCATAACAATATTTATTTATTTATTTATTTATTTTCTTTTATAGTTTATTGTCAAGTTGATTTCCATATAACACTCAGTGCTCATTCCAAGAAGTGGCCTCCTTCATACCCATCACCCCTCTTCCCCACCCCCATCAACCCTCAGTTTGTTCTCAGTATTTAAGAGTCTCTTCCGGTTTGCCTCCCTCCCTCTCCTTAACTATTTTTCCCCTTACCCTCTCCCATGGTCCTCTGTTAAGTTTCTCCTGTTCTACATATGAGTGAAAATATATGGTATTTGCCCTTCTCTGCCTTATTTCATTTAGCATAACACCCTCGAGTTCCATCCGCATTGCTACAAACGGCCAGATTTTATTCTTTTCCATTGCCATGTAGTATTCCATTATATATATATACCACATTATATATATATAAACCATTCATCATTTGATGGACTTTTAGGTTCTTTCCATGATTTGGCTCTTTTTGAAAGTGCCGCTATTAACATTGGGGTACATGCGCTCCTATACATCGGCACTCCTGTATCCCTTGGGTAAATTCCTAGCAGTGCTATTGCTGGGTCATGGGGGAGTTCTATTGTTAATTTTTTGAGGAACCTCCACACTGTTTTCAAGAGGGGCTGCACCAGTTTACATTCCAACCAACAGTGTAGGAGGGTGCCCATCTCTCCACACCCTCACCAGCATCTATAGTCTCCTAATTTCTTCATGTTAGCCACTCTGACTGGCGTTGAGGTGGTATTTCAGTGTGGTTTTGATTTGTGTTTCCATGATGATGAGTGAAGCTGAGCATCATTTCATGTGTCTGTTGGTCATCTGGATGTCCTCTTTGGAGAAATGTCTGTTCATGTCTTCTGCCCATTTCTTCATTGGATTATTTGGTTTTTGGGTGTGGAGTTTGGTGAGTTCCTTATAGATTTTGGATATTAGCCCTTTATTCAATATGTCATTTGCAACTATCTTTTCCCATTCTGTCAGTTGCCTATTAGTTTTCTTGATTGTTTCCTTTGCAGTGCAGAAGCTTTTTATCTTGATTCAGTCCCAAGACTACATTTTTGCTCTTAATTCCCTTGCCTTTGGAGATGTGTCAAGTAAGAAATTGCTGTGGTTGAGGCCAAGGAGGCTGTTTCCTGCTTTCTCCTCTAGGGTTTTGATGGTTTCCTGTCTCACATTCAGGTCCTTCATCCATTTTGAGTTTATTTTTGTGTATGGTGTAAGAAAGTGGTCTAGCTTCATTCTTTTGCATGTTGTAAGTTTTTATTTTTATTTATTTATTTTTTAAATATTTTATTGTCAAATTGATTTCCATACAACAGCCAGTGCTCTTCCCCACAAGTGCCCTCCTCCATCACCACCACCTCTTTTCCCCCCTCCCCCTTTCCCTTCAACCCTCAGTTCATTTTCAGCATTCAGTAGTCTCTCAAGTTTTGCATCCCTCTCTCTCCCCAACTGTGTTTCCCTCTTCCCCTCCCCCTGGTCCTCCATTAGGTTTCTCCTGTTTTCCTGTTAGACCTATGAGTTGTTGCAAGTTTTTAGAAAAGTTTCTTGAGGCAAGGGAAATAACAGACCAAAAAAAAAAAGGTCCATACAGCAAAGGAAACATTCAACAAAACTAAAAGGCAACCCACAGAACTGCACAATGGGAGAAGTTATTTGAAAATGACAAATCTAATAAAGGACTAAAAGTGTGCACAAGACATGAACAGACACTTCTCCAAGGGAGACATCTAGAAGGCCAAATGACCTGAAAAGATGTTCAACAGTACTCATCATCAGGTATTTTAAAATGTACATGAAAACTACAATGATCTACCATTTCAATGTGTCAGAATGGCTAAGACCAAAACCATAAGAAAGAACAAGTGTTAGCAAAAATTTGGGAGGAGGGGAACCCTTGGACATTGTTGATGGGAATGAAGACTGGTGCAGCCAGTGTGGAAAACAATATGACATTTCCTCAAAAAGTTGAAAGTCGAACTCTACTACAATCCATGTATTATACTACAGGGCATTACTCCAAAAAACAAAAACACTATTTTAAAGTGATACATGTGCCCCAATATTTATAGCAGCATTATTTATTATACCCATATTATGGAAGCAGCCAAGTGTCCTTCAGTAGATGAATGGGTAAGGGAGAGATTTTATACACACACACACACATACTCACAATTGAATATCATTCAGTCATAAAAATAGTGAAACTTTGCCATTTGCAATGGCATGGATGGAGCTAGAGAGTATAATGTTAAGTGAAGTACGCCAGTAAGACAAATAGCATGTAAACTTTACACATATATGGAATTTAAGGGGAAAAAATAAGCAAAGAAAAAAAAACCAAAAAACAAACTCTTATTTACTGAGGACAAACTGATGGTAACCAAAGGAGAGGATGGGTGAAATAGATGGGAATTAAGAAGTGCAGTTTTGATGAATAATAGGTGATGTATGGAATTGCAATATCACTATATTGTATGCTTGAATCTAATATAACACCGATGTTAACCACAGTGGAACTAAAATTTAAAAAATTAGAAGTATTATAGTATCCATAAGTCCAAAATATTTTAATAAAAAATAAAATCAAACTATACTTTATATCATGTTATCCATTATAAATTTCTTAAGAATTTTAGGTTTGCTTCTCAGAATTTTATCTAAGTACTATTTTATTTTACACACAACTGTAGTAGCTCAAGGTCATTAAGTTATTACATTCATAAAAAGAAGGACCATAAAGGTGCATCTCAGAGTACTTAAGTCAATTTCAGTAAATGAATGAATTAATAAAAGGAACCAGCATATCAGTTATAATGTAAAGAGAAAGTAAATGCAATAACCTAATTAATAATCCAACGTCAAATATTCATCAGAAATTAAATAAAATTAATTTTGGCTCTGGATTGAATCCAGATACCTTTTAAAATTTGACAATTTTACTAGCACATTAAAGCAGTCATTATTTACTATAAACAAGTTTATATATAATTATAGTAAGCTTTTTTAATTCCAATAAAATATTGTATTCATGTATGTCAGTTGGACAGTCTTCAGATTTGCATTAGCTAATTATTTCATAGTCTAGTGAGCAGTATTCTGGGCACATCATCAGGATATACAAAATTAAGTATCAATCTATGGACAACAGAAATCTTTAGAATTATGGATATAGAAATATAAAAAGTCATAGAAATTGAAATTATCTTGTCCATCCTCAGAGAACATAGCATATGATTTATTTTACTTTCTAATTAATTTTCATAATAATAAATAATAAAGCCAAAAAAAGATTATGTTTAGAATATGGAACTATATTAAATTTAATTAAATTTGAAAAGCAGCTAAGAACATTATAAAATTCTTCCTTTTTCCCCCATATATTTCATAATTTCATGATATATAAGTACAATTCCCTAATCTTATAAAACATTGTCATAGATAACATGTATAAACACATATACATATGTATTCTTATATATATTTTTAATAATAGAAAATCTATATATATATAATTGTTTTTCCTTCTACCTCTCTTTCTTTAACTCTACTAGGCACTGCCCTTCACCCCTGGTTCTGGATAACTTTTTATAAATATTCCCTATATTTATGCCCATGTATTCATTTTAGAAAATCTTAAAGACAAAGATACATATTTGTTTTCTGTATCTTGTTATTCACTCACCCAACAATTATCTCTGAAAAACATGCAAAACAGGTAAAATGATAATTTTTTCCTGAGGCAGTTTTATGATATGGAGAACTATGATATAGTCCACCATCTATTTTTTTTTTTTTTTGGCAATCACTCAGGTTAGTCTTTTGACACCATAGAAATCACAATAAAAAAACTCCACTGATGAAATGGGCAGAAGACATGAATAGACACTTTTTGAGAGAAAACATCCAGATGGCCAACAGACAAATGAAAGGATGTCCAACATCACTCGTCATCATCAGGGAAATACCAATCAAAGCTACAATCAGATGCTACCTCACACCTGTCAGAATAGCTAAAATTAACAACTCAGGAAACAACTGATGTTGGCGATGATGTGGAGAAAAAGGAACCCTTTTGCACTGTTGTGTGAATGCAAACTAGTGCAGCCACTCTGGAAAACAGTATGGAGGTTCCTCCAAAAACTATCCAGAGAACTCCCCTATGACCCAGCAATAGCACCGCTAGGGATTTATCCAAGGGATACAGAAGTGCTGACACATAGGGACATATGTACCCCAATGTTCATAGTGGCACTGTCAACAATAACCAAATCATGGAAACAGCCCAAATGTTCATCACCTGATGAATGGATCAAGATGTGTGTGTGCGCGCGCGTGTGTGCCCTGACTTAGGTCATAATCTCAAGGTTCATGGGTTCAAGCCCAGCACCGGGCTCTGTGTTGACAGCTCTGAGCCTGGAGCCTGCCTCTGATTCTGTGTCTCCTTCTTTCTCTCTGACCCTCCCCCACTAGTGTGCTCTCTCTCTCTCTCCCTCTCTCTCTGTTTTCAAAAATAAATAAATGTTCATTTAAAAAAAATAAATGCTAGAGTTTGTTTTGTTTTTGCTTTATAGTTTAATGTCATGAATTTAACTTGAGTTGCATTTCCCTGCCTACTGTCAATGTGGGCAATTTTAAATAATTTGTTGCTTGGACTTGATCTTTAAGTAAAAAAACATCCCTGCTGCTTTTACTTACATATTTGTATTGCGTATCTTCTCGTTCCTTAAAATTTCATTTCATTTTATAGATCTACTTTGCTTATTTTGCACATTGCTTTTTTTTTTTTCAACATCTACTGGCTGCATATGGTTATATACAGTGCCTTATATTTTAGCCTTAAACTATAATTAAACTTTCTCTAAATATATTTAATGCTTAAGTATAAGGAACTATATGTCTATATCTGTATCCATCTATATCTATATCTATACGACATCTAAGCTACTATTCTTGGTTAACAATTTCTCCTCTGATTTTTCTATACTTTCTGGAAATATATTAACTACTTATTCACTGATTCATTTTTAGATCGTCAGGAATATATTTTTGCATATGATAAAGATAGAAGCTTTATTTTATTTCCTTCCAGAAGCATATCTATTTATACAAGCACTATTGTTACTTTATCTTTTCTCCATTGTTTACTTTTTCCATTTAAAAGGTTAATTTTTTACTTTCAGTGAAATTTACTTCTGAATTGCTTGTCATTGATCTATTTATCAATTTCTATAACATTATTGGTGGCTTTATAATATCTTTATATTATGTTTTGTGATACATCTTTCATTATTTTTATACTTGCTTTGGCAATTCTTCAGCTAAAGTGTAGAAAGTAATACACATAATTTAGAAGCAAGGGACAACTCCCTCCCCCATATAAGATTTGAGATTGTTTATTAGGTTTAAATGAAAGATTTCCATAGGGATTCTAATTTTAAATTAGTGCTGCATCAATTTTGAGATAACAGATTTTTATGATATTATATCTTCCTATTACAATGGCAGCATATCGTTCTATTATTATATTGTCTCATGTTATTAAGATTTTGTAGTTTTCTTCTTCCAGTTTCATATTTAATTTATTCTTAATTATTTTGCAATTTTCCCTATGGTGCAAGTAATATTTTATCTAACTCCACTAAATGTCACTTATTGCTAGGTTACAAAGAAAAATAGCCTTTTTTCTCTATTTATTTGTGACTAGAACATAACTTATCTAAATATGATTTTATTGATTTAGTGAATTATGCTGATATCTAAAAAATTAGTTTTCCATAATTTGAATTAACCAGGTTTATCAAATATCTTATGCTATTATCTTGCTGGATCATTTTAGTGTTTAACATGAAAACATTTTTCTGTTGAGAAAATTGTCATTTTTGTATAATTTTTCTAAGCTCTTACTATAAAAATTGTGTTGGCTTACTAGAATGATTTGGAGAATTGTTATATTTCTTTTGTCTTGAATAAAAAACTGGAAAATTTTTTTTTGTTAAGTCTTCTGAAGATTTGATGGAATATTCTAATTTCTGTTGTCTTTACAAGGGTAGATTTTAAGTAATCATGTCTTCCAGTTGCAATCTCTGCTCAGATATGGGTCAATTTTAAGTACTTAAAATTCTAAGAAATTATCTGTTTTCTTTAGGTTTTTAATAATTTGCCATAGCATTATAGATAGTGATCTCTTTATTATTTTTAATGTTTTTGAAATGTAATTATTTTTTAAAGAACACAAGCAGGGAAAGGACAGAGAGGGAGACAGAGGATACCAAAGGGCTCTGTGCTGACAGCAGCAAACCTGAGCCCAATGTGGGGCTCAAACTCAGAAACCAGGAAACCATGACCTGAGCTAAAGTCCAGTTTTCAACCAACTGAGCCACCTAGGTGCCCCTCATTATTTTTAACTGTCCTTCTAAGTATGTTTATTTCTTATTACATAATTTTATTCATCTCATTCTTCTTATTCAAAATATAACCAGGATCATTTACTTTACCAGCCTTCTAAAATTACAAATTTGAATTTTTGCAGTTAGAAAAAAATAAAGGCATATAAATACATATATTTCCCCTTGACTCTAGTTTTTACTGGATATTGGTTTTGGATTAATTATTCTCTTTTTATTGCTCCTTATATCTTAGTTTCACATAATCCTCATTTTAGGATACAAAGGTTATCAGAAATATATTAATTTCACAAGATGTATCTGTATTTTGGTTACATTTTTATGTAGATTTGAATCAGAGAACATGACTTATAAAATATCTTCTTTTTGAATTTTTCTTTCTGTCTGCAATTACACAATTAGTGATTTTTCTGTCAAATATATTCAAATAAATATGACAGAAAGATAAGAGTATTGGAGAATTGAATAATTCCTAATTGTTTTCTGTTACATTGGCCCACTTCTAAAAGAGCATTAGGACAAGTCTAGCAAGTTGTCATTATTTCTCTTAATTTTAGGACACATTAGCTTTATAATAAATTATAGTTTCTGCTATAAATATTTATATGCTTCCTTTTCTTGGTATGTCTTTAATTTTCTACTTCATATTCAAATTTTATTCTTACTAACTGAATCTAGTCAGTTGCTTTTTAATGATTTTTGCTTTTAATAAGCTATTATTAATCTTGTTTAACTTTCCAGATCTTAATATCTCTTTAAGAACTCAGATGATGATCTCATTTCTTTTTTGCCTCAGATTGTTTTTTTAAGCTTGTCACATTGTGCGGTATTTTCTTTATCCTTTGAATGAAGGAATTTTACAAGAATATGTCTAAACATTTGGTATCTTCAAACTCAAACTTTCAATAGAATCAGTTGTCTTATAGCTCAAAAAATGTCTTCTGTTATTTACTTCATAATTAAGGCTGTTTGTATCCTCTGGAACTTCGTTATTTACATGTAGAGCTATTTGGATCTATGTTCCAATCTCTCTTTCTCTTTTACTTCAACATTTTCTTCTTTCTTTTTATTGTTTTATGTGAGAATTCTTGTTTTTTGTAATTTAATTCATTTAAAGAGGATGCAAAATAAACAAACTTTCTTGGATGTTAGGACTTTTAGGTCCAGAAAATCTGTAAGTTTCAGTTTAATTCCAATGCATGCTTTCAAGCACTTTAAGAGAAAAATATCAAAACCACATATTGTATTCCTAGGCATTGGGGAAGATGGTTGTGTTTTAATTATTTTGGGTAGCCTGCCAAGTTGAATGAGTAAAGGAATATAAAAACACACATAAAAAAAGAGTGAGAAAAATGTCAGAAACTATACAAATTCCTATCAAAATCTATTCTCTAATGAGAAAACTCTTCTTCTTCATTCTGGTTAACTAGTCTTTTAAATGAAGAATACTAAGAAATCAAAGTTATGATGTATGTAAAGAATAGACCAATTCAACAAGTTATTGAAAAGTATGAAAGGAGAGGTGATTGGGTGGCTCAGTTAGTTAAGCATCTGACTTCAGCTTAGGCCATGATCTTATGTTTGCGAATTCAAGCCCCCCATTGGGCTCTGTGCTGACAGCTCAGAGCCTGGAGCCTGCTTTGGATTCTATGTCTACCGCTCTCTCTACCCCTCTGCTGCTTGTGCTCTGTCTCTTTCTCTTCAAAAGTAAATAAACATTAAAAAAAAATTTAAACAGTATGAAAGGTCATCATAAGCAAAACACAAAATGCACTTTAGGTTTGATTTTTGCGATATTAATAACATACTTTGTTAATCTAATAGTAAACTGATAAAGACTAAATTTAGTCAAATTCATAATCATTCTAACAAAGTGTACACATAAACATTTCTTTTATGAAAAATGTTAATATGAAATTTTATTCTGGAATAATCCTATTTTGTCAGGTTTCACTGAATTCGTTTTTTACTCAGAGATATCTGATAGCTTATAACAAAACCAATGTGAAGTCATGTAAAATTATCTAGCTGACATTATTTTGCAAGTATGAGTCTTATTTTGTTCATATGATTCTTATTCAGTTCAATATTAGATTTTATCCTCAAATGCTCCAGTGAATTTTGTACATTGATTACTCACCATTGCAAAAACTACATTTGAAATTTTATTTTTATCATTAATGATTTAGATTTTTAATGGGACACCTGGGTGGTGAGTCAATTGAGCATCCAACTCTTGATTTCAACCAGGTCAGAGAACTTACTGTATATAGGTTTGGTTTAAACTCCCATTCTGGTGAATAATTAAAGACTTGGTAATCTGGAAAAACCCTAAGAATGTAACTCAATAAGGAACATTGTAACCTGAAGTTTAACTTATTTTTCAAGATTCTGTTAAGTAACCTGACCCTTCTACTAAGACCTGGCTGAAGCAAAGTCCACAGGTGAAAGTTACCGGTCACTGTCTCTTGTGGTGTCTTAGGTGTCTAACTATGATTGGTCATTCTAAAGGGACAAAGAACCTTAAAATGATAGGTTCCCACAAAACTAACATCTGTGTATTACCATGTAATTGGCTACCAAGCAATGCTGTGAATTGTAATTGGTTAACTAAATGATGACATGTTCTGTCCATATAATCTCACTGTCCACTTTGTTCTGGGCCATTTGCTGCTCCTTAACACCAGGGAGATCAGGTTTGGCCCGGCCATGATAAAAGCATGTGGCCATGAATAAAATTATGCATTGCTTCTATTTGGCATTGGTGGTCTTTTCGTAATCACCCCACAACAGTTATGATCTCATAGTTTGGGAAATCAGGTCATGATCTCACAGTTCCTGAAATGGAGCCCCACACTGGGCTCTGTGCTGAGAGCACAGAAGCTGCTTAGGATTCTCTTTCCCTCTCTCTCTACTTTTCCCTGGATCGTGCTTTCTCTCTTTCTCTCAAAAAGTAAATAAACATTAAAAAAATAAAAGCATAAATATATCTGACTTATGTATTTTTTTCTGTGTACTACAAATCATTTTTGCATTAGTTCACAGTATGATTATAAGTGGTATTCATGAATGCAAAGAATATGTGTATATACTAGAATATATAAATGTATATAGATGTAAAAAATCAAACCAACATATAAACATATTTATACAGAAGGAGAAGAGGGAAAGTATCAGTACAATTATATTCATGTAAAGAATATCAATACATTATTTGGAATCCTTTTATATTCTCATATTCTTATAGTTTTGAAAAACTAAACATCACATATATCTTGACATGGCAATAATTGTGAAGGAAATAATTAGATATAATTAAGACAAACTAATTTTGTTTTCCAAAGAAATGACTGAGATTTTAAATAGACCAAGCAAATAAAGTTCTCATTGGTGCAAGACAAAACTGCACATAGAGGGTTTTTGAAAAAAAAAAAAAGTATATAAGGTTGGAAACATAATTCTAGCGAAAATAATCCCAACTAATCATTGTCCACAGCATAATAGTGCATTTACATACACACACATACATAATAGGATTATATATAACTTAAAGTTACTTCTATTTATTATAATTCTGTTCATTCGGGATACTACACATTTAGAAAGTGAACAAATACTCTTTTAAACACCTTAACCTTATTCAAAATGTGTTTTTTTTTAAAAGATTGTGTTATTTTTCCACATTACCTAGTGATTGCTTTATATCTGTATTTTCAGGAATCTCAGGTAAGTAGGATACCATACCAGAGGTGAAAATGTTCCAGAAAGATTGCGTACACTCCGTTAAGCTTGTTTATGAGATCTCAAAATGCTCATTAACTTGGAATTGAAGAAATGTTTTAGTTTGAACAAATAGTCCATGTGCTTTGCTTTCTAAAAATAGTTTAACTGCTCTGTTTTCTAAATTCAGGGCATAGTTCTGTGGTAGGTATTGTGTATTCAACAAATGTGTGTTTGGTAACTAATAGATTTCAAAACATTAGGTATATTAGCCTCAAAATTTGTCAATTTAAAATCTCAGTAGAGTATTTTTTTAAATGTATGTTCTTTAACAAGTTCTTTAATCTCAATAATTGTGTTATTCATTGTATGCAGTAAATGCAGGAAACAGTAATGTCAAGCTTATGAGATTTTAAAAAAGTAAATGACTCATATATGTAGAAATAGATGCACAATGCATTACTTTTGTATTCCTGCATATGTTTATAATAAAATTTAAACTTAATGATGGAGTCTAACCTCAGATATCTATGCAATATTTCTAATGAACAAAATGTAAAAATATAGTAATTATAACCCCCCCAAAAGGAATAGGTCAAAGAGTCCACCCTCTCTTGCTTTTTCATCACTAGCAGGTATTTATTCCTTTGTTAAAACAAGTAAAAAAACCTAATGTAATCTTCTTCATCACAACATGCTTCCCATGATATGATGTAGTCAGTTTGGTCAGCTTCCTGTGCATCCTATATAACTGTATTATTCTATTTACTGATATATATATATCAGTATACATATATATATATCAGTAAATACATATATATGTATAATTTTCTGGTAAGACTATATGCTACCTGTTTGCAATTTGTTTTTACAACACTGTATTACTATTTGTTTATATAATGCACAGTTGCCTTTTATTTATCTATTAAAATTTAAGTCTGATCTATAATTTTAATGTTTTTTATATAAATTTAATTCCTGGAATTCTTTAGGTTTTCTTACAAATATGATTTTTTTAAAAACTATTCCTTCTCCAATCACTCATCAAGAAAAATCCATTGGTGAGGCGCCTGGGTGGCTCAGTTGGTTAAGCCTCCAACTTCGGCCCAGGTCAGATCTCACGTTCATGGGTTCGAGCCCCACGTCAGGCTCTGTACTGACAGCTAGCTCAGAGCCTGGAGCCTGTTTCAGATTCTGTGTCTCCCTCTCTCTGACCCACCCCTCTCATGCTCTGTCTCTTCTGTATCAAAAATAAATAAAACATTAAAAAATTAAAAAAAAAGAAAAATCCATTGGTTTTGTATGTTTACCTTATATTCAGTCATCATACTGTAAAAATTAAACCATCACTAAAACATTTTCTACTTGTTTCTTAAAGAAAATTTTCAAAAATGGTAGTAGCAGACTTTTCTGTGTTCCTGACTTTAAATGAAATTTTAATTTGCCCTATATTCAAATATGATTTTACATTACTGGTCAGTATCAAAGAAATTTATATTTACATATTTTTACATGTTTAAAAGTTAGAAATGATTATTTTTTCAAGTACTTTTATACTTTCTAATATGATTAATTCCTTTATACAACAAAGTTTTTGTTAGGAATGCAGACATTTTACAGAATCAGGAATTATTCTGATTAATAAATAGCCTATCTATAGTTTTACAAAGCTTCTATTAGCTCTGTGTAACCTTGTCTAAGTTTTAATTAATTTTTACATTTTATTTTCTTTTTTAAGCCAGACAATAATGTTCTTGGTATTTTATCAGACACTGTCCTAAACTTTTATTTCTGAAAAACAAATGTATTTGTCTCAAAATATTTTGTTGAATTTCTAGGTTTTTTTTTGCATTTTTCAATTATTTTGGCATTTAAGTTATTTTTAAAAGTATACCTGCAATTGTAAGCTATTCTTATTGCAGTAACTTTTAGATTAGTTCATTTGACTTTGGGGTGGTGACAATAGAATTATTTGAATGCATAGTATGGTTTATGAAAAATCATTTAAACTATTGGGTCAATCCCTAACAAATGAATAAGGCAGGAATAATTTACTGAAATATATCTGCAGGTCTTTACATTGTGTCTATTATTGCTATTACATGACTGTATGAGAAATTGGAGTTAACCTAATGAATGCTGAATACATATAAAATATAGGAATGGCCTAATACAATTTAGATGATGATTGTAGTAGGTACTTATCCTTATTTTTTACATGGGTATGAATTAATCACTGAGTAGTAAAACAACTTGATCAGTACTCTGTTGGATATCACATCATCTAATTCATAGAAAATTTAGGCACACCAAAAATAGGAAACTGACATATTCAAAGATGACTTTATTTTGAAGATAATAATGTTGAATAAATATACACAGAGAATGTGTGGATATTATAAAAGCTGGTGTAACTTTATGCTGGTTGCTTAAAGTAATTTATGACACATACAAATAATCAAACTCTATGAATATAAGCTCCATAAAGGCAGGATACTTTTAGTTCTGGCTGTGTTCCTATTATTTAGTATTATGGTAGGTTTGTAGTAAGATTTCAGTGATTACCTGTTGAATGAATCAATGAATAAAAATAAAAATATAAGCAACTATCCTCCATGTATAAAGATTAAATTAATCAGAAGTCAATAGGAGCATCTGGATTCAGAAAGTATTTTTTTGAGGAATATTTTTAATGGCAACTTTTCCTGTTCCATGTCAGTTATTTAAAGAACTAAGCCAAGAAATTTTACTGCAGTCTTAATGTCTGTATTTTATTTTAATTTAATTTGTTAGATGTAATAAGAATGTGATGATTCAGATTCATTTACTCTAAAAGTTGATAAGGTTTTTCTATCCTACTCACAAAATCTAGGCCTGTCTACAATCTAAGACCAAGTACACTGTACTCTTAAATCATAAACACAACATTTGGGCACTCAATCCTGTTGAACATGAGAAACTATATATTCATTGAACTGTAAATTTCTCTCTCCAAGAGAATTTGGAAGTTCCAGAAAATGATGAAGTACTTTTCTAGTAAGAATCCATGAACTAACAGGCCAAAACAAACCCCCAAAAAACAAAAACAAAACAGAAACAAAAAACAAAAATACCCTAAACCAAACAAAACCCCCAAAACAATAATAAGCTAAAGGAGACATGAAAAAAGTATAGAAACAACAAGAACCAAAAACTAAGAAATTAAAACACAAGTTAAAACTAGAAACACAAATCCATATCTTTTCTAACATTATGCCAGACCACATTGGAGGCATCTCTAGAATATTATAAAGAGAGCACATCAAAAGTAGATGAAATTGGGGAGTCTGGGTGGCTCAGTCAGTTATACATCGATTTTAGCTCAGGTCATAATCTCATGGTTTGTGATATTAAACCCCATGACAGGTTACAGAGTGGAGCCTACTTGTAATTTTCTCTCTGTCTCCCTCTCAAAATAAATGTTTTTTTAAGTGGATGAAATTGTCAAATCCCAACAGATGTATCAGAAAGTAAAACATCTATGAGATACTGAAATTATGAGGTACTGAACTTGTTACAGGAAATCAGATTAATGGACTAGAAAAAGATCACAATAGATATAAGTTTTCAGAAATAAATCAGTATTTATATAAAACTATAGCAAATGATCATATAGCATAGTGATTTTAAATGTGCGGTCAACTTGTTAAGATCATCTTTTCAGGGTGCCTGGGTGGCTCAGTAGGTTAAGCATCCGACTTCTGCTCAGGTCATGATCTCACAGTTGGTGGGTTCGAATCCCACATCAGGCTCTGTGCTGACAGCTCAGAGCCTGGAGCTTGTCTTTGGATTCTGTGTCTCCCTCTCTCTCACTCAGACCCTCCCGTGCTCGTTTGTTCTCTCTCTCTCTCTTTCTCTCTCTCTCTCAAAAAGAAATAAAACATTAAAAAAAATCTTTTAAATCAGTTTTTCTACCTATTAACTCTGAATATCTATGAATTATTCATTATTTCTTCGATGCACAATGGTTACTATGCCAGACAACTGTTGATACTACTGAATGTGTCTAGCTTACAGCAAAGTTTAACACTAAATGAAAACTTCATAAAAGTTGGCCATTATCCCTGGGCAATATAATAGGAATTGAATACTTGCAGTTTTCATTAAAATCTTGTACATAACAAAAAGAAAAAGCAAAGTCCAAAGTTAGTAGAAGGAAGGAAATACCAGCAGAAATAAGTGATATAGAGACTAAAAAAAATAGAAAAGATAAAGGAAACTAAATGCTGATTCTCTGAAAATATAAACAAAACTGTCAAACCATCAGCTAGACTTAACAAGAGATAAAAAGACGATTCAAAATAAAAATGAAAGAGAAGACTTTACAAAGAATACCACAGAAATACAAAGGCTCATAAGAGACTATTATGAACAATTATAGGCCAACAAATTTGACAACCTAGAAGAAATAAATTCCTAGACCTACAATCTATGAAGATTGAATCATGATATAGAAAATCTAAACAAATTACTACCAATGATATTGCATCAGAAATCGTAAATTTTCTGATGATATCAGCATCAGAGTAGTGATAATCATTCTTTTCTTTCCCTTTTAATTTACATGTGATCAGACATCCATAACTGAACAAAAGTGCCTCTACACAGCACACCAGGACACCGGAGATCCAACCATCTCTGTATCTGTAAGTGGGTAGTTTGGACCACAGAGGAGGCTATCATTTTAATGAATTGTGAGGAAAAACAGCAGCAGTGGTGACCATTCTAACAGCTGATGGTGGAAATAGTGAAAATTTTCCAGACCACATGGGCTGCAGCTAGAAAGGACCCATGGCTCTTCCTGAGGGATCACCCTAACAGAGAGGAGGAAATCGCAGAAGAGAGACCAAAACAAAAAAAAACTTGTCAAAAAGAGGTACACCCAAGGGCCTCTTAAACTCTCCCAATTAAGATCTGCCTACTGGACCATGAGCACACCCAGGCCCCAGATGCTAAGCCCACACTTCCACCAATTCTGCCACCAGTTTTTTTGTTTTTACTTCAGCATTTTATGCATGCCAAAGCAACCCTGAGAAACAAAACAAAACAAAGCCAGAGCTAATTTCAAACTATCCTGTCAAACAATAGTAATAAAAAACAGTATGGTAGGGGCATCAAAATCGACACATAAACTGATGTGACAAACTAGAGAACCCAGATAGGCTCTTCAGCTAATGGTGCTGGACAAACTGAAGAAACACATGCAGAAAAATAAAATTGGACCACGGTCTCACAACACAAAAATTAACTCTAAATGGATTGAAGACTTGTAAGACCTGATACATGAAACTCCTAGAAGAAAACATAGGGAAGTAGCTTCTCAACATTGGTCTTTGCAGTATTATTTTGGATACTCCCAACACAGCAAAAATGAACAAATGGGACTATATCAAACTCAAGAGCTTCTGCAAATCAAAATAAAAAACATACAACGTATGAATAGGAGAAAATTTTTGCAAACCATATAATAGATTAATATATAAAATATATAAAAATTTCATACAACTTAACAAAAAGACAAATTTGGTTAAGATTGTAGAAAAATTAAGTTACCTTGATGTCCTATCTGGAAAAATGTCTAACAGGCAGGTGAAAAGATATTCAATAGGGAAATGAAAATCAAAACCCAATGAAATATCACCTCACATATGTTGGTATGGCTATCATCAAGAAGAGAAGTGTCAACAGGTGATGGCAAGAATGTGAAAAGCAAACACTTATATACTATTGGTGGGAATGTAAATCTTACAAACACTACAGAAAACAATATGGAGATCCCTCAAAATATCAAAGTAGATTGTCCATATAATTCAGCAATTCCAGTTTTAGGTGTATACTCAAAGGAAATAGCATTTTGAAGAGGGATATACACTTCTATTTTTACCACATTAGTCACAAACCCCAAAATATGACAACAGCATAAATATCCAACAATGATAAAAACTTATCTATACATAACACACATACAACCACAATATATATATATATACCATAATATATATATGCTAGATATACACTATATATCTATATATAGATAAATAAGATATAGATCTAATGCACATATATAGACTATAGACAACAATATCATATAATCAAACTTGCTAACAGACTAAAATTTACTTATCCCAACCTCTAAAAAGAAATAATTATGTAATATTACAGAGGTGCCAAAATCACAAAAAACATAATATCACTATATATAAACATATCAAATATCAAATTAATACCTTAAACATCTGTAACTCACAAAATGGTAAATGTCAATTATATCTGATTGAGGAAAAACACTTCCATCAAAAAATTCCAGGATCAGATGGTTTCACTGCTAAATATATCAAATATTTAAGAAGATATAATACTAATCCTTTTCTAACTCTTTCAAAGAAATAGAAAAAAAAGGAATACTTAGAATTCATTTGATGATGCCAGTATTATACTGATATCAAAACCAGATTAGGGCACAAAAATAACATTACAGGCCAATTTCACTGATGGACACAGAAGCAAAGATCTTCAATAAAATATTAGCAAACTGAATTGAACAATACATTAAAAGATTCATACACCACAATTGAATGGAATTTGTTCCAGGTATGGAAGGATAGTTCAACATCCATTAAATCAATGTGATACACCATATTAACAAAATAAAGGTTAAAATTAATATAATCATTTCAGTAGATTCAAGAAAAGCATCTGACAAAATTAAGCATGTTTTTATTATAAAAACTCTCAATCAAATGGGTATAGAGGAAATATACTTCAACATAATAAAGGCCATGTGTGATAAGCCAGCAGTTAACATCATACCCAATGGTAAAAGCTGAAAGCTTTTCTACTAAGATCAGGAACAAGACAATGATGTCCACTCTCACCATTTTTGTTCAAAAAGTATCAGAAGTTCAAGCCTGAGTAATTAAGCCAGAAAAGGGAAACAGAAAGGAAACAGTAAAACTGTCTCTATTTGCAGATGACATTATATTCTATACAGAAAACCCTAAAGACTCCACCAAAATTCTGTTAGAATAAATACAGTAAAGTTGCAGATAGATATCTCTAGAAGTCTCTTGCTTTCTATTAAGTAATAATGAGCCATCAGAAAGAAGAAAAAAATTTCATTTGCAACTGCATCAAAAAGTATAAACTATTTAAGAATAAATTTAGCCAAGAAGATGAAAAGACCTGTACTTGAAACAAGGTATTGGTGAAAGAAATAAAGAAATAAAGATACAAATAAGTAGAAGGATATTTCATGCTCATAACTTGGAAGAATTAATATTATTAAAATGGTCATGCTACTGAAAATAATCTAGAGATTTAGTGTAACCCCTCTCAAAATTCCAAAGGCTTTTTCACAAAAATAGATTAATCCAAAATTTATACAGAATCATAAAGGACATGAATAGCTAAAGCAATTTTGAAAAAGGACAAATCTGGAGGCATCATATTCCCTGTTTCAAACTATACTACAAAGCTATAACAATCAAACAGCATATTAGCATAAAAATAAATATGTAGATCAATGAAATAGAATAGACAGCCCAGAAATAAACTCACACATACCTGGCCAATTAATTTACAATGAAGAAGCCAAAATATACAAGGGGGAAAGGACAGTCTCTTCAATAAATGGTGTTGGGAAAACTGTAAAGTCACATGCAAAAGAATATAACTCAACCAATTTCTTACTCCAAACACAAAAGTAAACTCAAAATAGACAAAAGACTTACATGTAAAACCTGGAAGACATACTTTTAACACCTGAAACCATAAAACTACTAGAAAAACAAAACAAAACAAGCTGTAAGCTCCTTGACATCTGTCTTGGAAATAATTTTTTAGATTTGATACCAAAATCAAAGGCAAAAAAAGCAGAAATAAGTGGGAATATATCGTACTAAAATGTGTCTGCACAGCAAAAGAAACCATGAACAAAATGAAAAGGCAATCTACCCAATAAGACAAAATAATTGCAAATCATATCAGATACATGAAGAACTGATACAACTCAATAGCAATAAAACAATTAAATTTCTGAAATGGGCAGAGGATCTGTATGTCTCTAGAAAAATGTCAGATTGCCAACAGGTACATGAAAAGTTACTCATTATCATCAGTCATCAGTGAAGTTCAAAATCATAACGAAGTATCATCTCAAACCTGTTAGAAGTGCTCTTATCAAAAAGACAGGAATTAACAAGTTACATAAGGATGTAGAGAAAGGGGAACCTGTGCATTGCTTGTTGGAATGTAAATTGGTGCCGCCACTATGGAACATGGTATGGAGGTTCCTGAAAAAAAATTAAAAATAGAACTACCAGATGGTCCAGCAATTGCACTTCTGAGTGTTTATCCAGAACTAACTCAAAAAGATATATGCAGCCCATGTTAATTACAATATTTATCATAGCCAAAAGCAATCTAAGTGTCTATCATTGACAGAATGAACAAAGAATATGGAGTACACACACACCAGGAATACCATTTGGCCATAAACAACATGGATGGACCTTGAGGGCATTATGTTTAGTGAAATAAGAGAATGGAAAATACCATATATTCTCATTTAATTATGGAATCTTAAAAAAATGAACCCATAGATACAGACTAGATTGATGGTTGCAAAAGGCAGAGAATTGGGGGTGGAGGATGAGTAAGGGGGGATTAAAGAGCACAAACTTCAAGCTAAAGATAACTCATGGAGAAGGAAAGTACAATATGATGACTATAGTTACTCATGCTGTATTGTGTATTTGAAAGTTTGTAAGAGTACATTTTGTCACAAGAAAAGGAGTTTTTAATATATGAGATTGGGTGTTAACTAGTTATTTCACAATATACAAAATATTAAATCATTACCATATACACCTGAAATTAATATTGTATGTCAATTATATCTAAATAAAAATTACCACAAATATATAAAATAAGTATAAGTAAAATATCCTTATGAGCATTAATAAAGTAGAATAGAAAATAGTGTCTGCTCTTATATTTTTTTTCCTTTGGTTTCGTGTGTGTGTGTGTGTGTGTGTGTGTGTGTGTGTGTGTGTGTGTGAGGAGTCTTAGTCTTATAAGACTCCTGTTTTATATACCCTAACTGAAATGCAATGCCATTCATAAGGCCAACAGAGGTGAGATTTGATAATTTGTACTATTCTGTTAGGCAGGACATTTTATAAATAAATCTGTGAAATTGTCCTTAATTTGCATGAAGATTATATAGATAAATGTAGATATAGATACATATAGACATAACTACAGGCTTTAACTATTAAGTTTAAAGCATTGTATCTAATCATTTTATTTATCTTGTGATTTTGAAAATTGTGGATTACCACAGATTAAATAGATATGAACTATCTCCCATGCATAAAAACCACATACTATATATCATGCTTTATCCCATTAACAGTTTTCAAAATCCTTAAATAAAAATCACTGTATCCCTTTTTTGGTTAAAATACAAACATACACTCATGTGAACCCATAGCATCTTGATATATGCAGTTATATAGCTAATGTGACTTTACTACAGTTAATCAAAAAATATGCTGAAAATTAGTACATTCTAGGAATTGTGTTAAGCTTCCTACCTTTTCTTTCTCCACTAATGTTAATAAAAACACAAAATAACAAAACAGCATTATAAGCCTATGGGTTTCTGACTCCACATTTCAGCTCAGCCACCAAATTGGTATATACTAGAAATGGAAACAGAGTTCCACTCCTTTCACTTTAGAGACCATATTTTTTCAGGATATGCAACGCTAATGAACATCCTCTCCCTGATCTCAGGCTTAGATGCCATACATGAAATCTAGAAGTATTCCTGGGTGAGATATTATGGAAATTTTGTCTTCTATATTTATTTATATACAACAACTATTTAAAATACCCATATCAAGAAGGTACTCAATAATACTGAGAAGTTGATGTCAATTCTGGTCTAAATAAATTTGTTAGATGGGGTACCTGGGTAACTCAGTTGGTTAAGCATTCAACTTCAGCTCAGGGCACAATCTCATGGTTTGTGAGTATGAGCTCCATATCGGGCTTGCTGAGGTCAGCACTGAACCCACTTCAGATCCTCTGTCTCCCTCTCTGCTTCTCCCCTGCCCTCGCTCATGCTCTCTCTCTTGCGCTTTCTCTCGCTCTAACATAAATAAACATTAAACATATATTTTAATTGTAAATGAATTTTTTAGATTATGAGTATTTCTTTTATTTAAATTTTATTTTGGGGGAGATCATCATACTTTCCTCCCATGATTTAAAAAAAATTTTTTTTCAGGTTGATTAACATTAAAGAAATGACAGTGAACTTTGACTAATGAAAGATTATATCTTCTTGTTTTACTTTAAATGCAATTTTTACAATAATTTCTGCTTAAGGTAATAAAATTAATAACTCCTATAATTCTCTGGAAATTAAAGATCCTCACAGAAGAATAAAAGGTTTAGAGCTCTTGCAAAAGCTTGAAACTTGCTTTAAATTTACTTGTTTCTTTTTTAAAAAAAAACTATTTTAATTGCTATTTAAATTAAAATTATGGTAGGTTTCCTTGACTCACAATGAGATATTAACTTTTGTTCGCATTTCTCTGCCTCTTCATTTAACAAAAGTTGGATTATAATACAGACTATTTTTAAACACTTTTACAAGAAAACCTGACAATGTTACTCAGGAAGACTTCTTTGAATATTTCTTGTGAAAGCAATTCTTTGTGTATGAGGATGTGCTCTTTGTTAGCAACGCTCTTTTATCTGTGCCAATTGGTTTTCAGTTTAGAATTAAGACAGCTTTTTATTGTGAAAGAAATCACTTAGGAAAATGCAGAGTCACCATTTAAATACACAAATGAATCAAACTGTAGTTTTCCTGTGGAAAATGGAAACAATTTTCACAACTTAAATCATAATTCAACTCATGCTGCTGATTTGTCCAATAGTAAGAAATCATAGATGTGGGGAAGAAGAGAGAACTCTCCAAGTACTACTTGAACACTGTATATAAACAGTATATAAACTTGAGAGAAAGGCCGTAGAAATACCCATTATAACACTGAGTTTAGTATCTCCAGGAGAGAAATGGCCAACAATAAGGAAATGGAAGTATGGGGGAAAAATACAAGAAAAAAGAAAGCATGTTTTTCAATTAGGAAACTGGTTTCTATAAATATCTATTGAAATCTTTATAAAGTGAAAGGAACTGAACTAGGCATAAAGGCACCTCTGAACATGCCATAACATTCAACTCATGTACCTTCTCATAGTCAAGAATTATGGAGAAAATGCTTAGCTTCATTGCTGATCCCTATTTTTTCCTCCATTAATTCTTACTGTGAAATACATTCTAGTGGAAAGGGCACTGAAATTTGACTGTGTGTGCTTAAATTATCCCTAGAAATGTGGGATAAATAGTAGTTTCTTTGTTTATATTTCCCATTTCTCCTAAACTACCATAGTTTCAGATTTTAGTAGGGCTAAACAACAACTACAACAAATAATTGGATATTCTAGAAAACAATATTGGCATATACAAAAATCTCATTTTAATAAAAAAAACTTTAGTATGGTTCCTACTTTCTACTTGGTCACAAATAATGTATTGGGTTTTAGATTTGACAAGCAATTTTATCTTTAGGCAAGCATCTCAGATTCTCTTTCTGAAATTAGGGCTTTGGAGTAAATTTTGATGTTTAACCAGGAATGAGAAAAAAAAAATCACTAAATAAAGCTCTCATACTGTTTTCTTCTTCCTCCCACCACATACTCACAGAGGTCATTTTAATTAATTTAGACTGGGTAGGCATCAGACACATCAGCTTTGAAAATGCTCCATTGGTAACTGAAATAGAGTCACTAGAATACAAACTTGTCAACCTCTGGAAGGTCCTTTCCAGCTCCCAACTGTCTATGATGCTATGTCATTTAACGAAATTGTAAGAAACTCTACTTCTCACCAAGATGGAGTAATGGTGGCAGATTTACCCTGCCATTTGAAGAAAAGAGAAAACTAAAAA
Organism: Suricata suricatta; assembly: GCF_006229205.1. Classification (NCBI taxonomy): domain Eukaryota; kingdom Metazoa; phylum Chordata; class Mammalia; order Carnivora; family Herpestidae; genus Suricata; species Suricata suricatta. The sequence goes on along the minus strand of NC_043700.1, from coordinate 148,421,692 downwards.
AATTAAATAGACACTTTGAACATATCTAAAAGTTTATAAATCATATTATTAGCCAGCAAAGGACAGTAATCTCTGAGAAACAGCAACAAATGAGATGAGACCTACAGTGCCAGAAATGACTGCCTGGAATGAGTTTCTTTCTCGACTATAACATGATGAGAGGGATGACCAAATAAGGATAGGCAGTCTTCTTGACTTGAAGATGAAACTGGAAGCCTATGAGGGCTAACATTGCTAGAGTTTACAAAGGAGATGAAATAGAAAAGAGAAAGGTAATGAGGAAAAACTCTGGAGACTTTAAGATAGTTCTCCCAATTCAACTGAGGACCAAGCAAACCTGGTTGTAAGAAGAAACTACCTAAAGCCAGGGAAAAGACTATCAGAAACATATGGAGAATAAAATACCCACTTCAAACAGGGGGGAAATTGTTCCTCTTTCCATTAACCAGACTGTGTTCCATCACAGGGAACACTGAAAAATATTTAAAGAGAATTTGACTCAGTACTGCAGCAAAATTAGCCCTGTAGTAAATGCTCTCTGGTTCTACATAATGAATGTTAAAAACAAGGCCTGAAAATATCAAATTGTTTAATGTAAATTAACTGCATCCCATAATAAAACTCAAGAATAGTTATAGGAACACACAAATATATGTCACACAACAAGGTAAAATATATAATGGCTGGCATTCATTCAAAAATCATTACACATGAAGTTGTAAAACACTAACTCTAATGTTGAAAATTTAATTGATACCAACATATAAAGAGCATATATGATAAAATTAGAATTAGTAAACATGGATATCAAATGACACAACTATTTTAAGAAAGTAGATGTTAAATAGAAACATCAAATGTATATAAAGGAACGCAAAATTAGTTTCTTGAGATGTCAACTATAATTTCTACAGTAAAGACTATGTTGAATAGGAAAAATAGACCATTAGATATCGTGGATAATCAGTAAACTAGAAGACATAGTATATTGTGTTGAACAATGGCTCCAAACATGAAAAGGGTCTTTTAGAAGTAATTAGGTTAAGGGTGGTTAGGGAGAGAGATTTTCATGGGTTATCCTGGTGCATTCAATGTAATAACAAGGGTGGGGGTCATATAAGGACAATGAGAGGGTAAGAATCAAGAGTGAGCAAGAAAGAGAGCAAGACTGAGAAAGAGCACAAGAAATTGAAATACGATATAATACTGGATTTGAAGATAAAGGATGATGTAGGGAGCCAAGATGCAGGCAGTATCCAGAAACTAAAAAAGGCAAGGACACCAATTTTCCTCATGAGCCCCAAGATTTTATTTTAGGACTTATAAAATTTAATTGTTTGAGAATTATTTGACTCAAAGTTAAATACTTAAGTATAAATTTAACAAAATATATATAAGATCTGTAAGAAGAACACTACAAAACTATGATGAATAAAATAAGTACTAAATAAATGGAGATTGCATGTTCATGAATATGAAGATTCAATATTGTCAAGATGTCCATTCTTCCCATCTTGATGTACAGATTCAAAATAACCACAATCAAAATCCAAAAAAGTTATTTTCTGTATTTTAACAAACTGATTCTAAGGTTTATAGAGACACAAAAGACTCAGAATAGCCAACAAGATACTGAAGAAAAAGAAAGTTAGAGGACTACTTCAACACTTCCTAAAAAGCTACAGTAATCAAGATAGTTTGGTATTGCAAAATAATAGACAAATAGACCAGCAGAACAAATGATTCTGGAACTAGATACTCCCATGCAAAAAACTGAATCTAAATGCAGACCTATTACCCTTCAGAAAAATTAGCTCAAAATGGATCACATATCTAACTGTAAAAAATGTGAACCTATAAAACTATTAGGAGGTAACCTAGGAGGAAACTGAGATGGCTTTAGGTATGGTAATTGTGGGGAGTGGCAAAGATTCAGCTGCTTGGCCATTTGCTAGCCGGATATGTCACTTCCTGAGGGGAGTTGCAAAAATAGGCAGGGGAGCGCCACTCCCTGTCAGAGGAGAAGCCAGCAGAACAAAGATCAATTGCCTACAGGCAGGGTGGTATCGGCCCTCCAGTGCTGTGCTAAAAACTTTAGTTTATTTCCTTCTTTACCCTAGCCTAAATCCCTTAACCCTGTTTCCTAGCAACCGACCTAGGTCAGCTGCCTTGTTTTCCCGCCTTGAAACCTTTATAAGATAGGGTGTTTTCTCAATAAAGAGAGAGGCTTGATCGGATTCTGTGTGTTGTCTTTACTCTCTGTGTGTCCCCCTTCCTGCCCTGTTTTTTCTCCCTCCCTCAGGAAAAGAACCTGGGGCGATTCTCTGCCCTGCTGGCCGGGGAGGGACAGGACAGGTAATGATAATTCTAGATATAATACCAAGGGCATGATGTTTTAAAATAAATTAAACTGGACTTCATCAAAATTAAAACTTCTGTTCTGCAAAAGACAATATCAAGGAACTAGAAGAAAGCCAAAAACTGTAGAAATTACTATCATATGATACATCTGATAAAGAACTGCTATATAAAATGTACAAAGAACTCTCAAAATTCAACTATATATTCACAGTATACAACACTATATAATTATAATATTCTGAATATAGAGATATAGAAATAATCTGAAAAATTATTTTATATACATATGATTAATTATGTATATAGCTATCTGTCCACATATTTAAATATCAAGGTGAAGACTGAGATCATCTGTGTCAACATAACAGTTCTTAATTCCAGAAAATTCTTGAGCAAGTAGATGATGATATAAACCAATAAATCACTTTTTGCTTTAGGAAACTTCTGCAAATGAATTTATCTAAACCATTCATTCACCTAAACAAATAGCTAATAATAATACCTCTGTGATGACAAAAACTTTAGTTATCAAGATTCACTTCAGGACCTTCTTTTTGATGAGTATAACAAAGCTAAATTATATTTTCATAAATATGGACTGATCTCAATTATTTTAACAGCTTTAACAACCCATTCTAATGTACAAGAGTCTGGATCAAAACTTCTGTCCTTTAAAAAGACAAAAAATTACTTTCTCCAATGGAGATTTAGATGTTTTCTTCCCTTTTACACTAGATTCTATAAACATGGCTTTACTTGATCATCAGGTTATTCTGGTGATCTTTTTGGAGAGATGGTCCGTGGCAATATATTTACCTAGATATCACAATGTTTGTTTTTCTTACAATATCTTTTAGTTTAGTATCTAATTATCTATATAGATGTAGGTTCACATTTTTATTCTTTATACTGACTGACTTGAAAGTCATACTTATTAACTTCCTAATTAATATTTATATTATTCTGTCAAAACTAAGATTTTTTTAAATAATTTTAAATTACAGCATCATTAAAAAGTACTCTTGGCCAAATATACAAGAAGTAGTCACTCAGACAACTATTTATTAGATATAATAAAATTCCAAAGTAATAAGTACACTTACTAACTTAGCTTCTGGGTATATCTATCACCTTAATAAATTTTTGGTAGGCTTTCTTTCATACAAGTTAGAGGGTAAAGGTATTGAAGATCAGTTTGTAATTCATCTTCTTGAATTCATAATGAGCCTTGCAATGTCTAGAGTCTCTTCCTTTCCCTGGCTCTTTTGTATCCTCCCTTCTCAAATGCCTGCACTCAAATACCTAGCACTGGATGGAAACAATAGTCTCTAGAGACTATTTAACTAACATCCAAATTAGGGTCAAATCTTACTGATTTGGTTTCTCTGACTGAATGCTAAAAGGTACACTGAGGTACCGCACATTATCCCTTTAAATACAAGATTCACTCCAGTGTTGTCCGGCTATAAAGGATACTCTAAATTCATTATACTTAAATGTATTTTGACAGCCCTGCTGCTTCCAGAACAATCTATTTACAGAGAATCAACTCATTCCCCTTCAAGTGAAGGAATCTACTTTTTCTTTAAAAGAAAAATTCTGTGGGGGGAAAGAGATGGAGACAAATTATGAGAGACTCTTAATGATAGAGAACAAACAGCGTTGTTGGAGAGAGGTAGGTGGGGTACGGGCTAAATGGGTGATGGGTATTAAGGGCATTTGTGATGAGCACTGGGTGTTGTATGGACATGATGAATCACTAAATGGTACTCCCGAAACCAGCATTATACCATATGATAACTAATTAGAATTTACATAAAAACTTGAAATAAAAAAAATAACAAAACCTTATCTTTGAAACTGTTATAACTGTAGTGGTTTTATTTTTCTATATAATAAATTTGATATTCCATTAAGTTATTTGGGATTTGATTATACACTATTCTGTATAGTTCCTCTATCTTCCTAATATGGTTGAAAGATTGGAAAAAAACTTTAATAATCATTTCTGCAACACTATCAGACACATAGTAGGAAGTCACCTAAACTCTTTTGAGAATTAATGCACAAATCACATATCTTCACTCCAGAAAAAAAAATCCATTTTCTTGTCCAGACTATTATAAAAATATGAAAATACTCATATAGGAAATGTCACACATCAGAAGCCAGGATGGGGAAGAGTGAGAGTTGGTCTTGCAATTATGGGGCAACAATTAACACTTGAAGAAAAACATATTACATCTCCCCTAATTGTTTTGAAAGAATCTCATATGAATTTTACTGTAATAAGCATGAAGGACAGTATTACTTAAAAATTAATTTAAAATAATTTCAGTTTTGTCATTTTTTTTGCCACTGAACAGGTCTCTTTCTATAAGCAAATGACTGTAAAAAAGTAGACATTCAAGTCTAAAGTAAAATGGAAATCAATTTTACATTCTTTTAAAAATATACATTAATCAACTTAAATTATAAAGGTTAATGAAAAAGAATTCAGTACTCTTTAAAAGATTTCATATTAATCCAACCAAGTCTTCTTTCTTTACAGAAAGATTTAAATGCATTTCTAACTTCTGGTAGAATAATACTGAGAGACTGGAATAAGAAACACATGGTCTCAGACAGCCCTACGTGTATAATCAATTACACCATCCTGTGATAATTTCTGACACATTTATTCATTTGTCATTAACTTATAAAAGGTAACAATAGCTATGCCTTCAGAGTTAAGAAAAAAGAGGAAGATATAGTTAGAATTCAGCAGGGAAAAATAGATTTTTAAATAGAAATATAGACTTTATACATGAGCTGGAACATAAAAATAAATGTGTGTCCCTGGCACTTATCTATTTTATGCCTAAAATATCTTAACTACTTATTTTCCAATTTAGGTGCTGAATTCAGATTTATGTTACTGGTTTGACTGTTAAATGGAGTCATCATTCTATTTCAAATCATACTACTGGCAGAAGTTGAAGTTAACCAGTAGCTTATACATTAATTAATGCCTTCATTTTATTTTAATGTATCCTTCAAAGTTACTCACCTCCCTACACCAGAGTTGAAATTAAATAATTTTCTCCATGAATTCAAATTGGTGGGAATATGGGGATTAAACACAGATTATTAAATAATTGACATGTTATTTTTGTATTTCATGTCTACTTAATGTAAATATATAAAAGATTAAATTCCTGAAAGGAGACACATTAGAAGAATGAAATAAGAGAATAAAAAGCTTTTTAAAGTATGATGTTAGACAACAAAAATAAACTAAAGTGATCATAATAAATAATTTTATCTTCCCTAGACCATAGCAACCACTTTCCAACTGATCCTCTAAGATCTACTCTTGCCCTTAAAATCAATTTGTGCACTAATTTTTAATGCAAATTTAGTGGTGCCACTCTTCTGCTTCAAACAATTCAATGGCTTTCCTTGTTCTTGAGATAAATTACAGAATTCTTAACGAGACTGTTAAGTCCCTGATGATCAAAGCCTTGTCTTATTCCTCACCAGTTTTCCTTCAGTAACCATCTGTTCTTAGGGTTGGTAAATTTCTTCCTGTCTTAAGGCATCACAAGTATTTCTTTCTGCAGTAGAACTTTTCCATCATCATCTCTCTTGGCTATGCAGAAAATTCATTTCTTAGCTCCAATTTAAAGCTTACCACAGAGAAAGCCTCGTCTACTTCTCAGATTTCACTTGAACCTTGGTTATATGCCTTCAAATCATGCTGTACTTTCCCCTCTAAAATTTATGTTCTACTTTAAACTTAAAATTAGGATAAATTTTATTTATAAAAAGCTTGTAAAATATTCTTTATAGCCATGACTAACCTCTGGAAGATGACTTTGTAAAGTTATTTTAGAGGGAAAAATATTCTAGTTATGGTCCTTGGTCAGAAACATACTATAAAGATTACCAGCAAATGTATAACTTGAACCAGTCTATCCATTTCCTCTGTGGCTGACTAGTATTTTGTATTAATTAGGTGGCAGAAGTCTGAATGAGCTTACTCTCTACAAATTTCCACCAGTAATTGACAGCTGATTGAATGTCTTCTCAAATCTCCAGGATTTTTTTCCCTGATAGTTTTTGTGTCCTAGCTCATGTGATGATCTCTGTCTCTCTGCTTCTCTCTCACTTGCCCCCACCTCATCTATGCATCTATCTGAACCAATCAGCCACTAACCAGCAGCTAGTTACCTTCATCAACTAAGCTTTTACTTATTTATCCTGTCTCTGGTATTAGCCTCTGCTGTATTCTGTGACAGCCAATTTATAAGATCTAGGTCCTTTGCTCTAGTATCTGCTCTGACTTTTGTCACATTATAGTCCAAAACAATATTCACTTGGATCCAGTCTAGCAAAGGGTGGAGTTCAGACAATTCCCAGATAGTCAAGCAAAGAGATGGGTTATGAATAAGACATAGGGGAAAAATTGCCCACATCTAAATATTTTCACTGAGACTGGAGAAGAAGGAATTACATAAATACAGATGAAAGTAGGGTATACATGCACATTGACAGACTAAAGATGTGTGAAGGTCCAAGAATCTGCAGTTTGTTCACAGGGCACCTTTATTATCAAAAAACCATAAAGAATACAATGAAGAAAGATTTGAGAAGAGTAAAATGGTTGCTGCACAAATAATGCAAAAATTAAAAACATAGAAAGTTTGTTCAAACTCACTAATAAGAAATGGGGAATTCACATTAACACAAAAATCAGAGTTTCCAATCCAAGATGGCAATACAAGAGGATCTTGGTTTTAATTACTTTAAAAGTAAATGGACTAAATTCTCTATCAAAAGACACCAAGTGACTGAATGGGATCAATCCAAAATGAGGATGTCACATTTGTGAAGATTTATGCACCCAATATAGAAGCACCAAACTATATAAATATTAAAAGACCTAACGAGAGAAATAGAAAGCAATGCAATTATAGATATGATACCCCACTTACATTAATGGATAGATCATCCAAATATAAAGTCAATAAGAAAATATAGGTTCTACACAGATTTGACCAAATGAACTTAACAGACATCTCTAGAACATTCCATCTAAAACTACGGAATATATTTTCTTCTCAAGTGCACATAGAATATTCAGCAAGATCGATCATATGTTAGGTCACAAAACAAATCTTAATAAATTTAGAAAGATAGAAACTGTATCAAGCATCTTTTCTCACCCCTATGATAGGAAACTAGAAATCAATTACAAGAAGAAAACTGAAAAATTCGCAAATATGTAAAGATTAAACATGATCCTGAATAATCAAGAAGTCAATGAGGAAACCAAAAGAGAAATAAAAAAGAGCTTGAGGCAAGTGAAAGTAGAAATACTATATACCAAAACTTAACAGATACAGCAAAAGAAGTTCTAAAAGGGAAGTTCACAGTGATCATGCCTACCTCAAGAAAGAGGAAAAATTTCAAATAAATAACCTGACTTTCCACCTTGAAAAACTAGGAAAAACAAGAATGAACAAAGCTCAAAGTTAGTAGAAGGAAAGAAATGTAAAAATCAAGGTAGTAATAAATGAAGTAGAGACTGAAAAGATCAAAATTAAGAGCCAATTTATTGAAAATATAAGCAAAATTCATAAACCTTTACCTAGACTCATGAAGAAAAGAAAAAAAAGAACTCAAAATTGGAAACAAATGTTACAACTAATGCCATAGGAATGCAAAGGATCATAAGACACTGCTATGAACAAATATACACCAACAAATTTGAAGCCTAAAATTAAGGTATAAACTCCTAAAAATATGCAACCTACCAAGACTGAATTGTGAATAAATAAAAAAATCTGATCAGACTGATAATTAGTAAGAGTACTGATCAGTTATCAAAAATATTCCTAAACAAAAGAAGCCCAAAACCAGATGACTTCACAGGTAAATTCTATGAAATATTCAAAATAATACTAATGTTTCTCAAATTGTTTTTTTAAAGATTTTCTTATAAAAAGACAATTATAAACACATTTTAAGAAGCCAGCATAGGGGCGCCTGGGTGGCTCAGTCAGTTAAGTGTCACCTGAGGTCATGATCTTGTTTGTGGGTTCAAGCCCCACATTGGGCTCTGTGCTGACAGCTCAGAGCCTGGAGCCTGCTTCAGATTCTGTGTCTCCTTGTCTCTCTGCCCCTCTCCCACTCATGCTCTATCTCTGTCTCTCAAAAGTAAATAAGTATAAAAAATTTTTAATAGATGCCAGTATTACCCTGATACCAAAACAGAAAATGACACCACAAGAAAATTACAGACCAATCACCCTGATGAAGATAGATGTTGATAAAGAAAATTGTTTTTAATGTTTGTTTATTTTCAGAGAGGGAGAGACAGAGGGGAGAATGAGTGAGGAAGGACAGAGAGAGATGGAGAGAAAGAATCCCAGGCAGTCTCCTCACTCTGCAAATGTGGAGCCTGATGCGGCGCTTGATCCCACAAACCATGAAATCATGCAATGAGCCAAAATTAGGAGTTGGAAGTTCAGCTGACTGAGCCAAACAGGCATGCCAAGATCCACATATTCTTTACAAAATAGGAGTAAACAGAATTCAACAACACCTTAGAAGAATCCTACACCACAATTCAGTGCAATTTAATCCAAAGATGCAGGGACGAATCAACACCCACAGATTAATCATGATACACACACTAATAACATAAAGGATTAAAATCAGATGATCAACTAAATAAATGCAGAAAAAGTATCTGACAGAATTCAGTATCCATTTGTGATTATAAGACATCTCAATAAAGTGCCTACAAATGGAACATGCCTCAACATAACGAAGGTCATATTTGATAAACCAATAGTAAAATCATAGTGTTTAGTGAAAGAAACCCTAAAAGTTTTTCACTAAATTCAGGAATAAGACAAGAAGGTCCACTCTCACCACTTTTATTCAACATAGTATTAGAATTCTTAGCCAGAGAAATTAGGCAAGAAAATAAAAGGCATCCCCATTGGCAAGGAAGAAGTAAAACTGTCACTATTTGTGGGTGACATTAGATATAGGGAACCCTAACAACTTCACCAAAAAAACAAAAACCTATTAGAACTAACCAAGGACTTGGGTAAAGTTGCACAATACAAAATCATAATACAAAAATCTTTTGAATTTCTTTTCACCAATAATGGACTATCAGAAATAAAAATAAATAAAAATAATTATATTTATAATTGTATCAAAAAATAAATACCTAGGAATAAATTTAAAGAGATGAAAGACTTGTACAATGAAACACTAAAATATTAATGAAAGAAATTAAAGACACAAACCAATGGAAGGATGTTTCATGCTCACCAATTGAAAGAGTTAATATTGTCCAAATGCCCATACTACCCAAAGCAACCTACAGATTTAGTGCAATCCCTATCAAAATGGCAATAGTATTTTTTACAGAAATAGCTAAACATTTAAAAAATTCATTTAGTATTATATAAGACACAGAATACCGGAAGAAATCTTGAGAAAAAATAAATGTGGAGGCATCACAACCCCAGACTTCAAACTATATTACAAAGCTATAGTAACCAATACAGTTTGGTACTTGGGGCACCTGGGTAGCTTGGTTGGTTGAGCATGACTTTTGATTTTGGCTTGGGTCATGATCCCAGGGTCATGAAATTAACCCTCTTCATGAACTGTACATGGAACCTGCTTGAGATATTCTCTCTCTCTCTCTCTCTCTCTCTCTCTCTCTCCTCCCTCCCCTGCTCTCTCTAAAATAAATAAATAAAATTAAAAACAGAAACAAAAGCACAGCATGGTACTGGTATACAAACAGACACATAGATTTATGAAACAGAATAGAGAGCCCAGAAAGAAACCCACACATTTACAGCCAATTAACTTACAACAAAAGAACCAAGAATAGGCATTGGGGAAAAAACAGTCTCTTCAGCAAGTGGTGTTGAGAAAAGGGATAGCCACATACAATAGAATGTGACTGGACTGCTTTGCTATGCCATACAAAATAAGTAACTAAACATAAAGATTTGAATGTAAGACCTGAAACCAAAGAACTCCTAGAAGAAAATAGGTAGTAACTTCTTTAAGGTCAATCTTGGCAGGGACTTTTTGGATCTGACACCAAAGACAACAAAAGCAAAAACAAACAAGTGAGACTACATCAAATTCAAAGCATGTGCACAACAAAGAAAACTATCAACAAAATGAAAAGGCAACTTATTGGAAGAAAATATTTGTAATCATATCAGATAAGGGTTAATTTCCAAAATATATAAAGAACTCATACAGTTCAGTAACAATAACAACAAAAGCCAAAAACTATCTGATTAAAAAATGAGCAGAGGGTTAAATATATATCGTTTCACAGAATATACACAGATGGCCAACAGGTACATGAAAAGATGTCAGCATCATTAATAATCAAGAAAATTCAAATCAGAGCCACAATAAAAATTGTCCCATACCTCTTATAATGGCTTTGTTCAAAAAGACAAGGAATAACTAGTGTTGACATGAATTTGTAGAAAAGAGGACCATTTTGCACTACTGGTGGAAATGTGAATTGGTGCAGCCACTATGGAAAACAGTAAGAAAGTTCATGAACAAAATAATAGAAGTACCATATGATCCAAATTTCACTTGTAGGTATTTATCCAAAGAAAACAAAAACAAAAGATATGTTCATTGAATCATTGCTTACAACAGCCTGTGTCACCACAAATGGGAACAACCTTTGTCCAACAGACGAATGTATAAAAGAAAATGTGGCATATAGGTACAATGGAATATCATTCTATCATAAAAAACAATGAAATATTTCTCAACAAGGGGTGAATCCTTATGGCATACCGCTAAGTAAAAAAAAAAAACAAAACAAGCAACAACCAAGCCCATAGATATAAAGTACAAACTGATGGTCACCCCAGGTGGGAGTCAAAATGTACAAATTTCCAGTTATAAAATAAGTCACCGAGATGTGATGTACAGCATTGGAACTATAGTTAATGCTGTTTGCATACTTGAAAATTGCTAAAGGAAGATTAAAAATTCTCATCACAAGAAATAATACTCATTAACTATGTATGGTGATCAGTGTTAACTAGACTTATTGTGGTGACAATTTCACAATATATACAAATATGATATAATTATATTGACACCTGAAGCTAATGTTGTATCTCAATTATACCTCAAAAATGAGCTTTCATAATTATCTCATTGGAAATGTTAACTGTTATTTTCAATGCTGAAGAGAAGATTCTCATACTTTGAGGATAATACTATGAACTGGCCCATGGCTACTTTGAGGGCCATTTACTCCTTCTATGTCAATTAAAATTCACAATACCCAGGCAGTTTGGACTGTAGCCACTTCAATTCTCTATATCAGTCTAAGTAAAATACATATTTGCAAGGAGACATATAAAATCCATGCTTTTAATTGCTTAAATTTGGATGTTAAGTACCAGTCAATGGTAAAATAGTTTAAAACATTTTGATACATCTCTTCAATAAAATATTGAGATATTTTAGTAGCAAGATACAGATCTTGATATGAAATGTGAGAAACAGATATCCTATTGGTAGCCTATTTGGTATAGGATCTTTTCCAAATATTTTGTTAACATATTACTAACAGATGTGTGAAAATAAACCGACATGGGTTTGGTAGATCTCTACCCCATACTTCCAACTTATACTATGGTCCCATCTAGTAATGTGCAAAAAATGTGTTAAGTACATAGTGTTTTATTTTAACAGGAGATAAAATTTAAATTGCCAGAACTATTTCAGAATAGTATGTGGAGCTGAAAAACAGATTGTTCTTCAAAAGATAATGGAGATAGCAACACTTTCATGTGCATCTCAGATGGTGTTGGAAGAAACATTTGATGCTACTGGATTTGTGAGACAGAGAGTGTATCAGCTGATTTTGTTTTGTTGAAGATCAAAATCAGCAAGTTGCACAAAGCCACTGGATCACAATCTGCCAGAATCGGTGAATAATATACAACAAAATATAATCTAAATGTAAGAGAAAGTAGAAGAACCTAAAGCTTAGCAGTCCCACAGAGAATCTAAGACTAGTTTGAACACCTAAGTGTTTTCAATATTTATTGTCCAATGGTAATCTAAAAATATAGTGTTTTGTCTTTTCATTTTATTTTGCAATGAACCTTTTTATTAGAAAGGAGATAAAAATGAATGTGCATGTTAAATGAAATAGGCATTCAATTATGTTTTTTAAATTTCAAGAAAGTTGATGATGAACATGTAGCTTGCTCAAAAACATGTAACTTAATATTATTCTTATTTGCCATAGAATTGAGAAGACCTGTGTTTTACAGTATCAAAATTTGGTGAAACATTAAAAAGGATCAAAGCAGGGGCACCTGGGTAGCTCAGTTTTTAGCGTCTGACTCTTGATTTTAGATCAGGTCATAATCTCAGGGTTCATGAGTTTGAGCTCTATGTCAGGCTCTGCTGTGGTGTCAGGGACACTGCTTGGGATTCTGTCTCCCATCGGTCTCTCTCTGCCCCTCCCCCACACTTGGTGGCAAATGTGTGTGCCTAGTGCATATGTGCACAAACTCTCTCAAAAAAAATCAATAAATATTCCTTAAAAAATAGTAAATGCTAATAGATCTAACTTGGTTAGTTAGTAAAAAAGTAATTTGTTAAAGAGAGTCCAAAACGTGACAAAAAGGGGCGCCTGGGTGGCTCAGTCAGTTAAGAAACTGGCTTCTGCTCAGGTCATGATCTCACAGTTCCTGGGTTTGAGCCCCGCCTAGGGCTCTGTGCTGACAGCTAGCTCAGAGCCTGAAGCCTGCTTCAGATTCTGGGTCTCCCTCTCTCTCTGACCCTCCCCTGCTCATGCTGTCTCTCTCTCTCAAAAAATAAATAAAACATTAAAAAAAAACCCAAAAGATGACAAAAGACAAAATCCAAGAAAATGCTGTTTGTTTATACATTTCAGTCTTTAACAGAAATGTGAAAATCTTTTATTCAATTAATTTTGTTCTAAATATATGAAGTACATCAGCAACTAACTATAGAAAAATTTCTCAGTACAAAAATAATATACTATGCAAATAATAGTATGCTAATACTGTGCTAATAAAGATGTTGGCAATTTCAAATTTATTACCCATAAAACAGAAATTTAAAGATTGTAGGCAATTCAAATAATAAAATAATTAGACCATACATTCTAACTTGTCATTAAATGCTTGGTAGAATTTACCCGTGAAGCCATCTGGTACTGAACTTTTGTTTTCCTCAAACCATCTCCCAAAATATAAGAGGTTTAATAGCCTGTATTCATTCTATGAGACTAGCAATATCCTGATACCAAAACCCAATAGACACTACTAAAAAAGAAAAGTACAGGGGCACCTAGGTTGCTCAGTCGGTTAAGTGTCTGGCTTTGGCTCATATCATGATCTCATGGTTTGTGGGTTCAAGCCCCACATCCGGTTCTGTGTTGACCCTCAGAGCCTGGAGCCTCTTTCAGATTCTGTGTCTCCCTCTCTCTCTGCCCCTCCATTGTATGCACTTTGTCTCTCTCTGTCTCAAAAATAAACGAACATTAAAAATGTTTTAAAAAGTAAAAGTACAGGGCAATATCTCCAATAAACATTAAAGCAAAAATGCTCTATAAAATATTAGCAAACCAAACTCAATGATACATTAAAAAAATATTTTACTATGAGCACGTGGGATTTATTCCAGGGATGCGTGTGTCTCAATATTCTGAAGTTGATCAGTGTGACATACTGCATCAACAAAAGAATAAAAACCATTATGATCATCTCAATAAATGCAGAAAAAAAAACACTTGACAAAGTATAATATTCATTCATGATAAAAACTCTCAACAAAGTAGATTGAAAGGAAACATACATCAACATAATGTAGGCCATATAGAAAAAATCCACAGCTAACATCATCCTCAACAGTAAAAAATTGACAACATTTTCTCTAAGATCAGAAAAAGACAAGGATGTCCAACCTCAACACTTTTATTCAATATAGTACTGGAAATCCTAGACACAACAATGAGACAAGAAAAGAAATAACAGGCATCCACATTGGAAAGGAAGAAGTAAAACTTTCACTATTTTTAGATGATATGTATATATGGTAAATAGAAAATCTTAAAGATTTCACCAAAATACTATCAGAACTTACAAATGAATTCAGTAAAGTTGCAGGATACAAAATTAGTATGCATAAATCTGTTGCATTTCTGTACACTAATAATGAACAGAAAAGAAAGAAATTAAGGAACCAATTCCATTTACAATTTCACCAAAAATAATAATATACCTAGGAAAAAAATTTACCCAAGGGGGTAAAAGACCAATTCTCTGAAAACTATAAAATGTTAAAAAATTGCAAATACAAATAGAAAAACATTTCATGCTCATGGATTAGAAGAACAGATATTAAAATGTCCATGCTACACAAAGCAGTCTACAGATTTAATGCAATCTCTATGAAAATATTAACAACATGTTTCACAGAACTAGAAAAAAAATGCCAAAATTTGTTATGGAACTCCATCTAGCCAAAGCAATCTAGAGAGGGAGGATCAAAGAAGTACTACAATTCCAGATTTCAAGATATGCTACAAATCTCTACTAATCAAAATAGCATGGTACTGGCACAAAAATACACACATAGGTCAATAGAACAGAGGGCCAGAAATAAACCTACATTTATATAGTCAATCTACAACAATGGAGGCAAAAATATACAATGAGGAAAGGATAGTCTCTTCAGTAAATGGTGCTTAGAAAATTGTGCAGTGACAAGCAAGAGAACAAAACAGGACCACTTTATTATACTATCTCTAAAAATTGACTCCAAATGGACAAAAGACTTGAATATAAGACCTAAACCTGTAAAATTCCTAGAAGAGAACATAAACAATAATTTCTTCGACAGAGCCTGTAGAAACATTTTTCTAGATATAACTCCTCAAGAAAGAAAAACAAAAGCAAAATTAAACTTCTGGGATTATATCATAATAAAAAATTTGCACAGTAAAGGAAATTACCAACAAAATAAAAAGGCAACTTACTAAATTGGAGAAGATATTTTAAAATGATATATTTAAAAAGGGGTTAATATTCACAATTTATAGAACTTCCACAACTCAACACCAAAAGAACAAATGATCCATTTAAAAAACAGGCAAAGGATCTGAGTCAAAATTCTCCAAGATAAACATATGGCCAACAGACACATGAAAAGATGCTCATCATTATTGGTCATCAAGAAAATGCAAGTCAAAATCACAATGAGGTATTACCTTATACCTGTCAGAATGGCTGAATTTAAAAAGAGAAATAAGAAGTGATGGCAAGGATGTGAAAAAAAAGAAACTCTTGCACACTGTTGGTGTAAATGCAAATTGACACAGTTATTGGAGAAAACAATATGGAAGTTCTTCAAAAAAAATAAAATTATAGCAACATAGGATTCAATAATTCGAGTACTGGGTATTTACCCAAAGAAAACAAAAGCACGAATTCAAAATGTTACATGCATCCCTATGTTAATTGGGCATTAATTGAGCATAATTTACATAGCCAAGATAGGGAAGCAATGCAAGTGTCCATCCATGAATGAATGGATAAAGATGTGGTGTTTACACACACGCACACACACACACACACAGGCACAGGCACACACACATATATACATACATCCATACACAATGTAATATTAGCTAAAAAATAAACTCTTTCCATTTGCAATGACATGGATAGAGTTAAAAAGTATAATGCTAAGTGAAATAAGTCAGTGAAAGACAAATACCACATGATTTCACTTATATATGAATTTAAGAAACTAAACGAAACAAGACAATAAAATATACTCTTAAATGCAGAGAAAAAAACTGGTGCTGCCAGAGGGAAGGGTGGTGGAAGGATGAGTGAAATAGACAAAAGGGATTACAAATAGACTTATCTTGGTGAGCACCGGGGAAATAGAAATGCTAGTCATTATATTGTAAATCTAAAACTAATATAACACTGTTAATTATAATTTAATAAAAATAGTAATAAATATACCATATTTAAAAAATAATTTTTCATAGAAATAAAATTTTAATAGAAAAACAACTTTTCATCAAATTATCAGTGATAGGATATTCAAAAATATACATGGAAGGAAATGCATAAGTAAATATTTATAAATATGCATCAATATGCATCAAGAATGTTTTGGTTAGGGAAAATTAATGTCCATACTCATTTTAATATTGCCTCAGAATTATTCTACTTTTAAGGAAATACTCATGTTTTTGAAAATATATTTCAAATAAAGCTACTTTACAGGCTCATGAATAAAATAATTTTTTGATCAATAAATACATAAATTACAAAACTAATTACTTTAATATTTTCTTATTTCTCAAAAGTCTTCTGGTTTGGTTGTCATCCTATGTATAATGTAATAGAAATAAAGAAGCTTATTGTATAAGTGGTATAACGCATCTAAAAACAAAAACTTACTAAAAATAATGCATTTCTGCAATATATTTTCTAAAATTCTAAATATTGTTTCTATTTCTCTCTGTATGTAATCACATGTGACACACAGACATAATTACATAGGAAGATACATATCAAAATATTAAAGGTAGTTTTGGGACTGGATATGGTTGTTTACGGTTGTGTTAGGTAAGTCACTCTGGAATTCAGAAGTAATGCCTAGCCTAGAGTTACATATTTCAGATTCATGGATCAACATTGTAAGTTATGATTAAATTGAGGTATATGAGTTAAAATGAGCAGATAATATTTATAAAAAGAAAATTTTACTATAGAAAAAGAAGGCAAATATTGGGCAAATATTCCGGTGTTTATAAGAGCAAGAATTGTATAGAGTATTAAGATGACACTAAAGCAATAAATGTTAAAGTCAAAAACAATAGTAATATTAGAAAATAGTAATCACAGACTGTCCATGGCTGTATTCTCAGTGTCAAGTGTACTACGGTAGGTGAAAAGTAAGTATTTGTTGAAAGAGTAAGTAGATTTTAAGAAGGACCAGAGAAAATTTAATGGAAGAGAAAGTTTAGAGGTGATAATAATCAAGAACATTATGTATTAACTTGTAAACAATTGGATAGTTCTGATGCATTTTAAAATACTAGAAATTCCTGAATCTACTAAAATCAAATGCAGGACATGCAATAAAAATGTTATATTTAATTTTTAATCTGTCTACTTCACTGTCCTCCTATAGGATCTTTCCTTCTATGTATTTACATGTATATTTTTGTCTCTTGACTGAACCAATGGGGCATGTTCATGTGAATTACAAAAGTGTGAATTACAAAAATTAGTCCTTATTTTGTCTTCATATGCGTGTCTATACATACACAAAGAGGGATAGACAGAGACTGACAGAAAGAGAGGGAATAACCTTGGTTCCCCAATAAAAATAAACCAGTTTTTATTGATTACTTTAAACATTCATCAGCCAGAATGGAATTTAATCATCTGTTGTATGACAAACTACAGATAACAAAAATATGATTCTTTCTACAAAAATTACCAGTGCTGAAGAAAAATAGAAGTTTAATTAACAGAAACTTCTTTAGCTGTATTCCCATCACTATTGGGTTGACATCTGAAGATTTTCTTATTCAGCTTAAGTGGTGAATGCAAATACCTCCCAACCAAAATATTTAAAGGTATCTAGATGTTAGTGGTGATAGGCACTTTTCTTTGCTTGTAACCAAGAGAAAGTTCTGCTTGAGTTCAAACAAACAAACAAATTTGTGACACCTGGGTGGCTCAGTTGGTTGAGCCTCAGAGTTTGGCTCAGGTCATGGGTTTAAGCCTGGAGTGGGGCTCTGTGCTGACAGCTCAGAGCCTGGAGCCTGCTTCAGATTCTGTGTCTCCCTCTCTCTGCCCCTTCCCTCTCACTCTTACTCTCTATCAAAAATATTAAACATTTTAAACATTTTTTAAAAGTTTAAAAAACCCTTATCTACTACATAATATGTTTATAATAAATGTTTTAATACACAATGATTTTTTAAAGAAAACATGAGTTAAAAGCAAAAATATATCACTGTAGCTTTCCTTAAAATATATTTCTTTACCCACTTATTGACTTAGCATAAACATCTAGACAGGTCCTACCTTTTCCATTATTTAAATTAATAAAACAAATTTTGAATGGCTCATGTCCTCTAAGTCTTCATATCTAATAAGCGGTGGCTCCACCATACCATGTGAACTTATGACTCTATTAATTTAACACACATTAAATTTGGTTTCTGTCCAGGACATTTAATATAAATCTTTGCTGCCAGAACTTGATGAATTTGTCCCTAAAATACAAAGCACTGCCAAATATTGTCACCACACTTGCCACAACAGCATAAAAACTTTCTCTTCCACCTTTAAGCAATAATTCTGACTACAACACTTTTCTTCTGCCTTTTTCTTATTTCCTCTACATTTGATCCAAAGCATTACTCTTGATGAGATTATTTCCTTTTCCTAAAATTATGTTGCCTAATTCATTAAGTTCTAAAATCTAATATTATAGTGTGTAAGATTCAAATGTGAGTGTTACTTTAAGAGCATGGAGAAAGTATTTATGAAACCAATGCAGGAAGAAATGGTTATTTATTTTTTGTTTAGAACAGGGTTCATTTAATTTTTATTCTCAGGAATTTTAGATATTTTTTCTCTGTCAGTTAGTTGAGTCTTGAGTCTTTTTTCTGAGGATGATATAGTCCATCATACATATTTTGGAGAATTTTCTCATCCGATCTTCCATTCAATGGCTTTAGGCTTAAGCTACGCTCTAAGGCATATGAGTTTTTCTCTGGCCTTGAGTAAATATATGATGGTTTAGTTATAGCAGAAAAATCCACAAGAAGTTGCAAAGAAAGGATTCTCTCTCTTATGTATTAGGAGATATATAAATTATATACATAAATCTATATACACTATATTTTCCCCCATGTGCTTTCTCTCATCTATTTTTAAAGCCTTATAGGAATACAGTATAACATAGGCAATTGTGATTTGCTGTTTTTTTGAAACCTTGTCATAGTATTTTCAATCCTATAGACTTTCCTACAACTTCTACATACTCAGAAAATAAATTCACAGTTACAGTCTCAAAGAAAACTATTCCAACATTTTAAATGTTTTTCTCATTTTAGGGTGGCTATTAAAAAATTAAATAGTTCTAGTGTGTTACTTTCTATTTTATTGATTATCTTTTTCCATTTTTATAGCACTCAATACATCAGGATTGGTTTGACTTTTCCATAACTGTAGATAAATTTATATTTGATTTTCTTGGGGACTCATACTCTTCTAAAATTAAATAATGAATCATGCTAATCCATTTATAGATGAAATCACAAGTATTTTTACCTTTTCATTTTATTGTAGACTCATTGTAAGAATGTCTTTTCAAAAAAAGTAACATTCGCTCATCATTTGGTCTTACAATTGACTATGCCAGTATCTTGCAGAAATCTTGCAATACTCTTGTGAAATAGGTAAAAACAATTGTAACTACTCTTATTTTTCAAATTGAAAAAGTGGTTGAGTTCACTTAAAAAACCTACACGTTATTTTTCAGACCTGGTTAAAAAACCTACACCTTATTTTTCAGATCTGCTATACTAGGCAATTATAAAGGCTTTATCTGACAGGCCTGTGGAGGAAAGCTGCCCTCCCCCACTAAACTCTTGCACAGCCCACACACTGCAGTCTGGGAAAGCATTGGAAGCCAGGGTCTCAGGCCCCTCTGGCTGGTCCAGATCCTTCCATGTTTACATTCTTCGTGCAGGTCCTTTCATTGGGAAGTCTCTTTAGCTGAGACCTTTGGCCAAGGGCCCTTCAGCTGCCTCTGCTGAGACTCACTATTTGAGAGGTGAGGAGAGTAACTTTGAGGACACTTCCCTAACTCTGACCCAGTACCAGTGCTTTTCTCTCCTCGCCTTACTTTCCCCCTCCCTCCACCCCTATCCGGAGTTTAGGACTCTGAAGTCCATAAACACCAGAGCCTTTTACCCTGGGCATCCTCAACAGTGAGGCCTCCCCACCTCCGGCGTGATTCACCTGACCCTCCACTAGTGTATCATTTCTTGGAGAAAAATGAAACCGGGAAGCTGCCCACGCCTCATTCCTCCGGGTTTAGACTCTTGCTTCTATCATTTCAGTAATTAGAGGCCTCACATTTTTGGTTTGTTGCTTTAATTGCCTACTCCCACACCTGGCCCCTCGGTTCGCTCTCCTAGCTGGGCTGAGCTCCTGGCACTGGTATATACCGATACTACCGCCAACTTCCTGGAATAAGCCTAAATGAAGAGCGATTCCAACAACTCCAATATTCATAAGAGGGAAATGAGTTTGTTAATTTTTCTCTGCCTTCTGAATTTAGTCTTGCAAAGGCAGACCTACGAAAGCTTCCACTAAAACACGGGGCAATACAATTTTCACCTCTAGTCCTCCATAGCACAACAGAGCTTTAGTCACTTCAGGCTTCTATAATAAAAATACTATAGTCCGAGTGCTTTAAAAACAAGAGAAACTTATTTCTCACAGTTTTGGAGGATGGGAAGTCCAGATTTCTGGTGCCAGCACGACTGAGTGTTGGTGAGAGCCGTTTTCCCTACTTCAGGTCTTCAGACAGCCTACTTCTAGTATCTTCCCCAAGTTAAAGAGACAGGAAGCAAAATCTCAGGTGCCTCTTATAAAGGCATTAATGCCATTCATTCCGCCTCAGGCTCATGAGGTAATCTAATTCTAATTACTTGCCAAAGGTGCCACCTCCTAATACCATCACATGGAAGGGTCGGGTTTTAAGTTACACATTTTAGAGAGAAACATTCAGTTCTTAACAGAGCCTAGCAAAACACTGTCAGGAAACTCCCTCAGCCACTTCTCCAACCTAATCCTCTACCCGCTTCCCCACTTATTTTAGGTTCCCTATTTTTTAAGGAAAAAAACTCAAGTATCTAATGAATAATAATGACCAAATTGTCTTCTTTGTGTCTTTCTTAGTCCTGCATGGCAAAAATATGTACTTTCGGCTACACGTGCATTTTATTTCCTTTTTTCTTAAGGTCTAAATCATTCTCTCTTCCCTTTATGCAATTTGCCAGTAAGAACTCATTCAAGTGAGAAACTACAACTGACATATGGATTAGTCGTCTTCTGTCAGTATGTTCCACTGACTCCAGGACAGATTTTAGTTTTTAAAATTAAACATTTTTATTCATCTCTGACTCTCAGAGCCTTAAAAGAAAGTTGAGACCAAACCAAAGTTTTTTTGTTGTTGTTTTTTGGGGGGGTTTTTGTTTGTTTCGTTTTTTGTTTTTGTTTTTTTAGTTGAAATGGAAAGATGTTAGAATTGTAAAGGTTCAAATTGGGGCTCTGAAAATATAACTGCTCACCTAAATCGAGAAATTTTTCCACAGTCACTCAGGCATTCATGCTTTTCATGTATCATAGCATTAAAAGTCAACCTAATGCAGTTTGAAGCTGACGCTTTCCTGCTTTGGGACACTCCAGTTCTTAGTTCAGATATAGTATCTCTGTAAACATTTTGTAAAAACGTTTCCCGAAGATTTGGCCTTGGGGGATGTATCATATCTCATGAACTCAGCTATCTATTCTCTCATTTTAGTTTTTTCCTTTGTCACTGTTTTGTTCCACTGTATGAGGATATAAGATATTCAGCTTTGGGGCTATTACAACCTAACCCCAATAATGCACCCCCAGCCCACTCCACACACATGTGGGATACAGGAACTAGACCACTAGAATGGTATTGTAAAACCTTCCTTTCTTTGGACTATTAGCTATTTCTAATGTTATAAAGTTCATCATCTAACAGTGCGGCAAGAGATTTGACTGCAAAAGAAATCATCTCATGTGTGGCTACTTAAATTTGATTATTCCCAAGTGATTTAAATGAGAGGGAAAAGCAAAAGAAGTGCTGATTACTGATTCCAAACATAATGAGGTCTTGAAAAACCAAATATTTCAACACTTTAAATGGGAGTAGGGGGCAGGAGAGGAGGGTAGCAATCTCATCAGTTTCAGGTCCCCAGATTATCATTAAATAAGTATTTATTTAATTATTTATAAATTTTATAAATAAAATTTATTATATAAATTCATTTTATAATACAGGTTATGCTCTGTTGAAGGAATTCTCATTTGCTTTAAGGGACTGATCCAAAAAATTAGTTTGTCCCTTATGTAGAGACTTTGAATGCAACTCAATGTGACTTTCAACTTCAGGAAAAAATATGGCTCTGGCTCTATGGAAAGAAAAACCGTTAAGTTTAAACTCCTGTGGTGCCTTTGTTTAATCCAGCATTTTCCACCTGGTTTGGTAAAATAATTACTTACCTTAAGATATGGTTCATCAGCTTCCATAGGTCTCCAAGTGCTTTTTTAAATGTTGTTTTGGAAAATATTGTAATTTTACACTGCATCTCCTGTGGTTGCTTAGGTTGGAAAATGCAGAGGCCAGTGTTTTACTGGATCCGTCTTTAAAACATGTATAATACAGTTCAACTTTTCATGGCTCATTTTTGCACGGCTTCAGGACGCTGCTTTTTCCCTATTCTATTCAGAGTATGTGTTATTTTGTTTATAGTTTTTACTGCTTATTTTATACTCAATGCTGTCTTAGGTCATTTCTTGCATTACTGATCTCTGGTTATTTGTGTTTAAACATGTGTATCTCTTAGGGCATCAACTCTATTTTTAGCCACTAGAAGAAGAATCAGTTCCTGTGTCTCTTGCTCACTAATAAGAGAAAGCACACAGTAGTCAGAGATTGTGATTGGCACATACTTATAAAATGAAAGTAATTAATTTAAATCTATTTGGAATAGTTTTTCTCCAAACAAAGCAATTATTTCATTAATATAATTTTATGATCAACATTTGTTCAGCTATACTAAAAAAGCCTGGGGTATTGTCTCTCTGTCTATCTATTGAGAGATAGATACCTATGTAGATATATTTGATACATCTATATATATATGAAAGAGAGATAGATAGAATATATATAAATTCTATAGATTATAAGAATATACAATTATATATTCTATTTAAAAGAGATATATACAGAAGAAATTACATATAGAATATATAAATTCTACAATATATATGTAGAATATATAAATATATAAATATGTAAGTAAATTAATATAAATAGAATACATAAATATAAATATATTTATATATGTGTGTGTATATATATATATATATACACACACATATATATATATTTCTGATTCAACAAAGCAATACTTATTTCCCAAAGGAAAAAGGAAAGTGGTAAGGTATATAAAAAGTGTATGATTTCCTTTTTGCACTTGTTATAGATTATTGTCTCTACCTGGGATAAGGTAGGTAGAAATTGATATGAGGACTTGCTGTATGTGTGTGTGTGTGTATGTGTGTGTGTATAGTGTCTCAGATTAGATTGTGGTGTTTGTCATTTTCTTATCCACATTATATCACACATGTAAAATATATACAGGTAACATCATGGAAACAAATGTGGCTTGTGTGAACCCTACTATAAAATGATACACAATTAACACTTACTGAACATTACCATAATCTGAGCATTGTTCAAAGTATCTTAACTTGCATTAACTCATTTACTTTTTATTGATAATAAAACAATTTTTAAACCAAATCTGGCTTAACCACTATGACATATTTCATTGTTTCTATTTAGATTGATTCTCAGAATGTATAAAAAAACCATACTATTATTTTAAACTATTATTTTCTCTATATTTGTGCCATTTATTAATGTTATTTTAAATCTTTTTTTTTTTTTTTTTAGTTTGAGAGAGACAGAGACAAGGAGCAAGTGGGGGAGGGGCCAAGAGACAGGATCCCAAGCAGGCTCCATGCTGTCAGTGCAGAGTCTGATGTGGGGCTCAAACTTCCTGTGCGATCATGACCTAAGCCAAAGTCAAGAGTTGGACATTTAACCACCAACCACCCCTCAAATCATTTTGAAATGCTGATATGTAAACTTGCTTCTCTCTTCCATAAGTCATCAGAGCCGGTGTTCTCTCTCCTAATGCTGGTACTAGACTGATCATATAACCCAATTCTCTTGTCATTCTCCTCTATGTCACACACAGGAAAATTTTGAAACACCTGTGAGTATAAATGTTCAAGTCCATTAGAGTTAGCTCAGATAGCTGAATACTTTTTATCATTATCATTTATCATTATCATAAAGATCATATGGGCTGACTGTATTTTTGGATATCTTCTCTGGGCTGCTCTGGAGAATTAAATGCTGATAGGGTGATCTGATAAAGGCAGAATGCTTCTTGAATTGCATTTTAAAACCCTGACTAAAATCAGCAGTGTTTTGTCTATAATTCTTTCTACTCTAATTAAAAAATATAAATCTCACTTCACATCAATTTTTCATTCCAATTGGTCAGTAAAATCCTCACTGTCTATAAACTGAAGTTCAAATTAATCAACTGGACATTCCAGACTTCCCTGTTCTACCTCAGTCTGTTGCTCCAAGCTGTGGTCTCAGCTCTCACATTCACGAGCCCCATGCTTCATGTGAACTGAACTTCTGGCACGCCCGGGTGGCTCAGTCGGTTAAGCAGCTGACTTCAGCTCAGGTCATGATCTCATGGCTTGTGAGTTCAATCCCCACCTCAGATGCTATGCTTACAGTGTGGAGTCTACTTGGGAATCTCTCTCTCTCTCTCTCTCTCTCTCTCTGCCTCTCCCACACCTGCATGTGTGCTTTCTCTCTGTCTCTCTCTCTCTCTCTCAAAATGAACAAATAAAGTTGAAAAAAACTGAACTGCTTAGTCCCACTGTTTCCCCCATGTTTCTCATTTAGGCTTTTCACATACAAGCAGCCCCTTTAATTAAATCATTATATTATTTCCACCACATGATTTCCACGAGGCCTTCTAGAACTTCCACTTGGAAGCCATTTTGTACAAATTTAATTGTGTCTTACCTGATTTATGCATATTTATCCTCATCCTCTCCTTCCATTCTTCCATTAGGAAGTAAACTCCCTGAGAACAGGAGCCACATTGAACTTTTGTGTTTATTCCCAAAATGCCCAACAATAAATAATAGTAATAGTATCTGGGCAGTATTTTTGCCTACATTCATCACTAAGTGTTCCTTATTTGGAGGTGCATATTAGAATCGCTGGCATAGATTTTCAAAAATATATATGCAATGTCCTTGGGCTAAAATTATAATTCAGTTTGAGGCTGAACCCAAGACCCTTAATTAAAACAAAAATTGCGGGTCATTCTGAAAGCCATTCCATTATTATGAGCTCTGATATAAGAAATTCAAGTGTGCTGTGAGTCAAGAGTTGTATTTTACATTATTTGGAAAGTTTTCTCTTAATTATGTAAGTAAATCATGGTCATTATTTCATAAATAAAATGACGAGAAAAAACGTGGAAAGTAACTTTATGTACATACACCACAAATGCACAATTTTAATAAAATAGAGATCTCATTATTTACATCATTTATATTCAAACATATTTCTTTTATTAAAAAGAATTTCTAATCTTTAAGTATATGCATATATCATTTTTTAGTGGTTGGATAACATTCCTATATGTATATATTAGTATATATTATAATCAATGTATCTGTGTTAATATTTAGATTGATTCCATTGTTTCAATATTATAAATAGTGTTGCAATAGATATTATTTTACATATATCTTTATCAAGTTCACACCAGCACCAAGAACACTGCCTGGCAGACAGAGTTTCACAAATGAAAGGAAATATGGTGGTTGTGATTAACGAATTCATTTAAAAAATATGAATCTTTGCATACTTGTCAGATAATTTCCTTAAACTGATGGACCAAAATTTATGGAAATATTATAAAGAAATCATATTCTTTTTCCCACGCCTTGTCTCTTTTTCCTTTGGGAAATAGAGAAATATTGATGTGAATTTCCATACTTGCATTCCTAATATTCATATGACAAGTAAATTTCAGTTTCCACTGCCATGAACTGAATGTTTGTATCCCTCCACCTCCAAATTCAAATGTTGAAATCTAAGACCCAGGGTGGTTTCAGTAAGAGCTGGGACCTGCCGGAGGCCCTAGCTCATGCTGGTGGAGCTCTCAGGAGTGAGATTAGTGCTCTTATAAAAAAAAAGGACCCACAGAGCTCTCTTTCTGCTGTAGGAGGTCACAATGAGATTATGGCCATCAGTGAGGAAGTAGGCTGTCACCAGACACCTACACTGTTACAGCCATGATCTTGAACTTCCTAGATGCCTCAACTATGAAAAATAAATGTTTGTTGTTGATAAGCCACTCATTTTATGGTATTTTTGTTATAGTAACTCCAACAGAATGACATCCACATCTTCAACAGAATGTACATTGTTATTCATTTTAATTTTTGTCAATCTGAAAAATCAAAATTCCTCATTGCTGTTTAAATTGCATTTGTCTAATTCCATAGATATTGAGGAGTTTTTCATAGTTTTATATATATCTTTTTTTCTGAGTTTATGATGCTCTTTACTCAATTATCTGTCAGGGAACTAAAATTACTGACTTAGAGTAAGTTTTATTTAAGAAAATATGACATTTACTTTGTAAGTGAACACTTTCTAAATTGTCCATTAGCTTCTATTTTATTTATGCTTTACTTGATGAGCTATTTATTATTTAAAGGTACACTGCAAGGCTTATACCTTTGGGGTCACATTTGAAATTTCAGGCTTCTGTTATAAACTTATTCTACTCTAACTAAACATTGCATAAGTACATTAACCATCCATTTCTTTTTAATTCTTAAATCTCTGTCTAGTTCTTTAGAGTTAAAATTGTGACTCCTCCTTGAACCACATTCCACCTCTTTCAAATGTAGGTTTTTCATAAATATCAACCTATTTATATTCTATACCAATTATCATTTTTCATATTAGAGAAAGGCAACCTATCTTTTTTACCCCTTCTTTTCTTAGTTTATTGACTACTATTCTTCAAGGAACAAGTGTACTAATTTCTAATCATTGAAACATTTTATAGAAAAGTAAAATACTGGGGTACCTGAGTGGCTCAGTTGGTTAAGTGTCCAACTCTTGGTTTCAGCTCGGTTAATGATCCCATGGTTCGTGAGTTTGAGCACATATAGGGCTCTGTGCTGACAGCACAGGGTCTGCTTGAGATCCTCTCTCTCCCTCTCTCTCTGCCCATTGCCTACTCTCTCTCTCTTTCAAAATAAATACATAAACTTAAAGAAAAGCAAAATACTTTTTTCTTGATGCTAACCATCATCATAAAATCATCTATTTCTGTTCATATTCTTTTCTGTCAGGTCAACTTTGTCTAACATCATTTTTCCACTTTTGCTTTCTCATGAGTAGTGTTTACATAGTAACTTCTCAGGCTTTTTTTTTCTTTTTTAAGTCTGAAACTCTATACTTTATGTGCATTTTTGGTAAATATCATCTAATTGGGTCTTCCTTTCAATCCAGCATAATAATTTTAAAAAGAGTGTTTACTTTTAAAAAGAGTATTTATTCCATTTTACATAGTTATTATTTTTATAGATATAGTTAATTTTACCATTATGATATTAGTTTTACTATTTATCTACTCTGTTCTTTTCCCTCTCCTATTTTTATTTAAATCAAATGATTGTTTTAATATTCCACTATAACTCTTCCAATTTATTTTTAATAAATATTTGTGGCTACTCTAGAGTTCACAGTATCTTTAACTTACCATTATTTTCCTTCAGATAATGTTATTACATTTCACATATAACATAAGAAGGTGACAACAGAGAGTTTAAATGAATTGCTGAAGATAACTCCGTAAGTTTGTGGAATGGCAAAGAATAAAAATCAACTTAATAATCTTTAAGTTACCTTTTAACAGATTGCCATTATTTGAGTCATGGATGGTCAAATAGAGCACTCACTAATGACCAGGTCTCTATCATATAGATGATCAATCTATGCAGGTTGTGAGTAATAAAAAAACATTTGAGGAACATTCTTAATTTTAAGAGAGGCTTTTAAGTTGGGTTTCAAAACTTGGCTAGCTACTTGTTAACTAGTAAGTTAACTACTTGTTAACTACTAACTTGTAAAGTTTATCTCTGAATTTTATTTTTTCCATCAAGAATCAGAGACAAGTGAACTTATTTCATGTTAAAATTAAAGGAGAATATTATGAATAATATGTAGGCACATAATAAATATTCATTTCCTTCCTAGATTTATAATACTTTCTTCACTGCCAGAAGACTTAAAATGTAAGAGAAATGAAGGAAATGCAATTTTGTACCTTTTTTAGATGTTTATTTATAACCTGTTGCAGGGAAGATTTTATAGAAACACGCTTTAAGCCTCCTTCTTGAATGATGGTATTTGTATATGCATTATAGTTATCTTTTCAAAAGATAGATAATTAAAAATTTACTATTGTTAGAAGTAGGTATCTAATCTGGGTTGATTTATATTCAGCATTATAGTATTAAGACACACAGGTTTTGAATTAGACTACTTGTATTCCATTGAGATAATTTTGATTATTTTAAGATAGAGAAGCCAATAACGAATCTTACCATTTTTAATCAAAACAAATAACTAATACCAGCTATGTGTTGCTTAATTTTGTGTGTGGGGGGGTGGATTTTATATTTTCTGTTTAAATTTCATTAGACCAAAGTGCTCTGAAAGTATTAAGCTCTAACCAGTCACTGAACTAATTCTTTATCGAACCCATCAGTCTTTTGAACGTCCATATTTTGTGCCTGAATTAAACATAGAGAATCTTTGAATCATTTTATGGCTTTTCTGGCAATGAGCTAAGAGAAGATACCCTAACTAGTTAACTCTGCTTACTATGCTTTATGCAGACTGTGTCTGTTTTCATTTCAAATGGTTAATTTTTTCATCAGACAAGGCTCAATCCATAGAAATGACCATTGTGTAATACTAAACCTTACTTAGGTGCATCTATGAGCATCTCGTATGAAAACCAAAAGTTGGGGTTCCTGGGTGGCTTAGTCAGTTAAGCATCAGAGTCATGATTTTGGATCAGGTCATGATCTCACAGGTTGTGAGTGCAAGCCCCACATCAGGTTCTGTGCTGATGGTGAGCGCCTGCTTGGGATTTTCAGTCTCCTTCTCTATCTGCTCCTCCCCCTCCCTCTCTCCCTCTCAAGAATTAAAAAAAATATATATATATATATATAAAGAAAAGTTACTGTAAGATTCTCTGTTCTCCATTTACCTCAGCCCATGAAGGCAGCCAGGTCAGCAGTTAAGTTCTCTGTATACCACCCTAGGCACTAATGACATTTTTCAATGCTTAAATTGGTAATTTTAAAAATTGTCTTTTGTCTCTTTTAAATCCACAGAACATCACACCATCACAACTTCAAATATGTTTGGCACCAACTATTGACAATGTGTTTAGTACAAAGAGCTGGTAAAATATTTTTCTGAAGTAATGACTATGGCATCCTAAATTTACTTTTATTTTTATTTGATATTTAAAACCTCTTCCCATTACCTAAATGACCCACATGTTGTTTGTGTTTTTTCTTTCATTAAAAAAATTTTTCTTCTGAAAGTATGAAGTACCTCAGAAGTTTACACAACATGGGTTTTTACTAGAATCTTTTCTTATTTCTACACATAGAGATGTGAGTCACATAGGAAGTATTCTCCTATTAGCATAATCACTGTTTGGCAAAAATGCCATCAATTTTTAGCTGAAGTTCTATTTCTCTCTTTAGAAAGCATAGTGCCATACAGAGGACTGAAAATATTTGCACAGAAATGTCAGATTGTGACAAGAGATAAAAAGTCCACAAACATGTTTCTGAGTATGTTCTAGACACTAGATTCTTTGACTCTTGATTCAAAAAGGTGCAGAAATAAGTTTTCTTTGGGATGAAAAATGGACATTCAGCAGAGCTTAAAGTACTACAAGAAATAATTAAAAATAATAGTAACAATAATAAATCAAAACTCATTACATGTTTGTAGACAGTCTTAATAGTTTTTAAAAAGCTTTCAGATACAGTCTCTAATTGTAAATGAAGGTAGAGTAAGTCTGGGGCATGGTTTGACACTGTCTTGATATCTACACTGGTATTACGTATTTTCATACTTTTTTTCTGGACATGATTTCAAATTTTAAAAAAAGTGTATAAAACATATTGATGGCATTTCAGTAGATGGAAGCTTTACCCTGGTTCATCATTATTTTGAAAATTTTTTAAATGCTTATTTTATTTATTGTTTCTTTGTTTGTTTGTTTATTTTTTGAGAGAGATGGAGCATGAGCTGAGGAGGGGCAGAGAGGGAGATTCAGAATCTGAAGCAGGCTCCAGGCTCTGAGCTGTTAGCACAGGGCCAGACATGGGGCTCAAACTGATGAACTGAGAGGTTATGACCTGAGCTCAAGTTGGACTCTTAACCAACTGAGCCACCCAGACACCCCTACCCTGGTTTATTTTTAAGAAGTCTCTACCTGCAATTAGACCACTGTGGAAAGAAAGGCAAAAGAACAGAGAGCAGCTTTACTGCAGTATACAGTTTGCAGTGAATTGCTGCAGTGATATTTCCATTTTTCATTTATAAAACAAACAAAAAAAGTGTTTTGCGCTTAATAACAACACAGGGCACAGGGCAGAACATGTATTCAACCTAGGCAGTCAGTCATTCAACTCCACTGAATCCATATATATAAATCAAGTTCATCAGTTAAAAGGGAGCATTCATTAGGTGTAATATGGGGTGAAAAGAATGATTCTCTAGGGAAAAAAGGTGAAATTAATTTTCCTCAAATATAAGAGGCAGACACAAAGAAAATGAGATCATTTAACATGGAAGCCAAAAAATTACTTCAAAAGAAAAACTAAAGCTAAAGACTGAGGAAGTAGTCCTTTATGTGAAGTGTTTATAAATATGAAGAGTTGGAGATAAAATTGTAGAATGGCAGATTTTACTGTCATTTTATAGTAGGTTTATTTTGGGTTGTATTTTAAAAGCCATTTTGTTTTATTTCCATATTTTTAAATATTTAGGTCTTCACACTGACATAAAAACTCTATTTTTATGTAATATAAAAGGATAATGGATTATTATATATTGTAAAATGGATGTATAGTTAGCAAACTTCTTGGTACATAAGAATTTGGTTAAGTTGATTTGGCTCAATGCACTTTTAGTGTTGATTAAAGTTGAATCTTTATTTTAAATACCTATAACTCACATCTGTTCTCTTGGCACATTTTGTCATTTTCATGAATATATGGATATACTTGTTATTCTTCCTTTCTATTCACCAGGACTTCAAGTAATTTTTAATGTATTGACTCTATATGTTTATGATTTTTAGGAACCTTCAGAGTTAAAACATTTCTCAACAAATATATCCATAATATGGAAATGAGAGGAGTATAAGCAAACATACTTTTTAATTTTTTATTTCATCAACTGAAGAGTCATAAAGATAATATTTTTTTTAACATTTCATACATGTGTTCCTTTAATTTTCTTGCCTTTATAGCTGGTTCAAAAAAAAGATTACTTTATTATATAAAGATAGCACATACAAACCTAGATCAAAAGAATCAAGTCAGTGTCATTTTTCACAAGACTGCCCCACCTGTTGTTAGGGTAATTATTGGGGTTATTATGATTTATTTTATAGGCTAGAAGTCAGTTTCTACATCATTATGACATTTTCATTTTGGCGGCTATTAAAAATATAGAGGAAATGTATATATATGCTTTATGTTAGTAGATAAATTGCATTAACCTGACAAGTTTTAAAAAATATTTTGAAAAAAACTTACATTAATATGATTACAGATTTAAAGTACAGAAGATGGACACATTTATATTTCAAAAGTACATTCAAATTTAAGGTTCAAGTTGAAACTTGTAATGTCTAGAATCGTTATTATTTTTTTCTCCTACAAGTAAACACTGAAGACTGGCAAATCCTGCCAGCACTGAGATTTCACGTAATATACCTGAAATATCAGAATTTTCCTTTCTTAATATATGAGGATGACTATGTGTATGGGTGAATATGAGCCAATGATGAGAATTTTACTTTTGCATAATGTTTGACTCTATGGGAGGTGTGGGCACAGTACTGCACATGGAGCCAATCAGCATGTTTTTGTAGATAAAATTTTATTGGAAGACAGTTCATTCATCTGCATATGATCTATGGCTCTTTTCACTATAATCAGCAGAGTTTAGGAGTTAACTCTTTGTTGTTATAGACTATATGGACTTTAACATATTTAGTGTTTGTCTCGTCAGAGAAAGTTTGCATACAGAATTACAATAAATTAATCAATATAATAATAGAATGGGAACCCAATATGGATTTAGAAAAACATGCATTTATCAGAGCTTTTCCATATGAAAAAAATGCAACTATTTTAATGAGTTTTTGTTTAAATAGCACTGAACTAGACATCGGTGTTGAATTGAAGGGCACATGGGTGGCTCAGTCAGTAGGTGGAGTGTCCAACTTGGGCTTAGGTCATGATCTCTGGTTCCTGAGTTCGAGCCTTACATTGGGCTCAGTGTTGTCAGCACAGAGCCTGTTTGGGATTCTGTGACCTCCTCTCTCCCTGCCTCTCCACCTCTTGCACTCTCTCAAAAATAAATAAACATTAAGGGTGGCCCTGTTGCTTAAGCCTCTGACTTTGACTCAGGTCATGATCTTGGATTCTTGAGTTCAAGACCCATGTCAGGCTCTATGCTTACAGCTCAGAGCCTAGAGTCTGCTTTGGATTCTGTTTCCTTCTGTGTCTGCTCACACTCTGTCTCTGTCTCTCTCTCTCTCAAAAATAAATAAACATTAAAAAAATTTTAAATGGATAAATAAACATTAACAAAAGAGAAATCAGTATTGCTTTGATTACATTGTGTTGGATATTTGAAAAGACTTCCTGCTCTCCAAGGTGTATATCCACATAAGTCTATATAATAAAGTTAAGAAATGTAGCAAGAGATAGAAAACATAGGTAGGCATCAGAACTCACCAGGCTTCTAGGTGACCTCCATAGGTCTTGGTTGCAGAGGATGTGCTTGTGGATAGGAATCTGATGATTTAGAAAAGCCACTTAGTGCTTTCTTTCAGATAGACAAGCAGAAATTAATAGCGTCTTCCAAACACCTAAGGAAAATACATCTATCTATATGGGATTTTTATTGCAAGATTATTTAAAACTCTAGAGATCAGAAGCCAGAGCTGCAAGTCAGTATGTGCCACAAGAGTCTTTTAATTCTAAAAACAGTAATTCAGAGTAATATAAAACTCTTAGCTTCTTAGATATTGGAGAAAACCCAGTAGTGGTTAAGCAGTGATAGTGATACATAAAGTTGTAACCTAAAGACATGAATTTAAATCATCTAAGAATTTCATAATCTCTATAAATTGCCTTAAAGCCTCTCCTAGTTTTGGAAATTAGTTTTAACTTTATTTTAAAAAAGACTATTCACTTTACGTGTGTGTGTGTGTGTTTTAAAGAAGCATTTTCTAAAATTCCTTTGGTGATAAGTTCCCATTAGTTGCCCTCTTGAAGGTTTGTTACGAGACCTTGATTATGACCCAAATTTGATACTCTTAATGGTAACAAATGATATCTAAAATGGAGCTCTTTAAAATACATTGCAGAAATAATATAGTTCTTTTTGGGCACACAATGTGTGTGCAAGTATGGGAGGTTCCCTGCTCTGAACAGTAAGTGCTTCCTCCTGTAAATGTTTTATTAGTTTTTAATTTTTTTAAATGTCTTTATTTTATTTTGAGAGAGAGAGACAGAGACAGAGCAGGGGAGGGGCAGAGAGAGAAGGACACACAGAATCTGAAGCAGGCTCCAGGCTCTATGCTGCCAGCACAGAGCTGGATGCGAGGCTCAAACCCACAGACTGTGAGACCATGACCTGAGCTGAAGTCGGATGCTTAACCAACTGAGCCACCCATGCACCCCATTTCTATGAATGTTTTAAAAGGCTAGGATCAGTCAATTCAACTGTAGCTAGGGAATAAAAAAATAATCCCATGAACAATTGTTTTTTTCTTTTTCCTTCACTTTACAATTAGCATCAGTTTTGCTGGTGTTGTGTTACCAGAACAACCATTTCTAAATATATGGAACAGCAGGTTTGCTTTCCTTTAAACCTGAAGCAGAAATACCTGACTTCCTCTTTTTTTAAAATTATTTGCCACATCAGTTCTTCAAGTACAAGTGAAATCAAAAAAAGCACCTATTGGGGCGCCTGGATGGCTCAGTCAGTTAACCGTCTGGCTTCAACTCAGGTCATGATATCATGGTTTGTGGGTTCAAGCCCTGCATCGGGCTCTGTGCTAACAGCTAGTGCAGAGCCTGGAGCCTGCTTCAGATTCAGTATCTCCCTCTCTCTCTCTGACCCCCTCCTGCTCTTGCTGTCTCTCTCTCTCAAAAAAATAAAATAAAAATAAGACATATATAAAACAAAGCACTTATGACAGCTTAAGAAATGAAAGATTCCTACATTTGTGAGAACTGTTTATTGAGCATATCCATATTTCTTATTTTCCAAAACGAGGGGAAAAACACAGCATTGTAAAACAATACTTGATTTTTGCTGTCTGGATGTTACCGTTACTCTAATAACTAATTCTCCTGGAAATATCAGTTGGCTCATAGTATTAGATATCTTTCCATTTAGTTAATACATTCAAAATAATTATCTTGTTTTTGTATCTTTGATTTAGATAAAGTTTAATATGCATTTGAGTATGACAAACCTTTAATAGCCATTCCTTCAGCCTCTTTGATATGAAAAATAAGTATCATTGGCTATATAAATGAAGTGAATATAATTTCATAAAATCCCTATGCTTTCTTTGGAAATGATCACCAAGTTCTATAGGGAAATTAATTTCATATGTCATTCATAATTTAACATTTGTTTCACTTTATTACTTTTTTTATCTTGCCCAAGCAAAAGTTTTGACTTAGTAAATAGACGCTGTATGTTAAAGTAAGAATACCAGAGCAATCATGAATATTTCTACCTTGAGGAAAATTCCTATTTTCATGTGGGAGAGATTTTTAAATAACCTTATGAGCTACTTTGAATATAATTACATATAGCTCATAGTTACAGAACCACATTTATTCTATGAAAATATTTATAAAAGTTATTGCAATTCAATTTTAAGGCAGTTTATTATGCATGAATATTTCTTTATTCTTTTGTCAAGAATCTTCTATGTAAATTCTTTAAACAATTTGTTTCTATATATCAACTTTTATTATTATTTCTATTATTATTTTTTCCTTTGTCAGAATTTTTATTTGAACTTCATGATGAGGTGTGATCTTTAAAAAGCAGAATTAAGATGCTGTAAAAGCCTGCTCACTTTAAGAATGCTATGAATTTAAGTTATTTCATTCTTAAGATTGTTTACAGAGATTCATTTCATGGTCTTCCATTATCAGTTTGAAAAATTTTACTCTCAGTGATATGTCCTAGTACTTTGCTTGAAATTGATATAATTCTGCCAGTTGAAAGTTTAATGAATAATCCTCTTCATATA
This sequence comes from Suricata suricatta, assembly GCF_006229205.1. Taxonomy (NCBI): domain Eukaryota; kingdom Metazoa; phylum Chordata; class Mammalia; order Carnivora; family Herpestidae; genus Suricata; species Suricata suricatta. The sequence goes on along the minus strand of NC_043700.1, from coordinate 148,385,673 downwards.
ATGAATAGTTCATAGCTTTTTAAAAATAAAATGTGGAGAAACATATATAAGACCCAATTATTCCTTCATACCTTTCACCCTATAGTTTTGGAGAATTCTGAAAAACTTCTATGGAAATATCTCTTAGGAAGAAAAATAGAAGCTTGCTTATATGAGAGAAGATAAGATAAGATTAATACAAATAAACAAGAAATGAATACTTTCTCACACACCATTCTTTTATTTTATCAAGAATTCTAATTGATATAGCTTATTTTGCTAGTAAATTGTGATAATTTCCATTAATATTTTCCTAGTATTTTTGACTTTATTTAAATATTGGAATAATTTTAGCATTAACTCAAAAATATAGTCTAGAAGCAAATTATTTCATATAATGACTGACTTGGTAAGTTCCATCTTATGATTTGTAGCAGATTAACATGTGATCAATATGACTGTGTATCTGTGACTATGTTACTTGGCAGAATTGGGTTATTATATTATCACTAAAACTATTCAGTGATTGGATGAATCACGTTTAATACTGTTGTCACTGTTTTTGTTGTTTTCCCCAAATTAGCACAACTCCAAGTGAAAATAACAGCAACCACATCAAAAATAATCCTGACTCAGACTGACTAATCATGAAGGACACACATGATCTCATGTATCTCCTATAATAAGACCTCCAAAGCCACATCAGATTCGAGGGCTGGTTTATTAAGAGGTTCAATGAAAGTAACATTAAATACAAGGGTTCTTGCATCTCTCCTGTCTGACATCCTAAGTGACTCATCTTTACCCTCACCCTGAATCTTCTGAAGTCTCTCATGATGGCTGAAGCAGAACATGTTCATACATGACTATATCTAAATACAGAAAAAGGAGTAAGAAAATCATGAGCATGTGTTCCCCCATCTGCCAAATCTAAGCCAAATACCCACATAGTTAAGGAGTCATTACTGAGTCTGATCTTCTCAATTAGTTCCAAGCAAGGGAAATAGAACATACTGATTTTCCCTCATAAACATGATCCACTGAGTTTGGCGGATGCTCTTATGGTTTGGAGATGTATAAAATGGAGGTGGACCTCACAGTGAAATCAGCAAATTGTGTCTAAACCAAGGAAGTAGAAGAAAATGAATGCTTGGCAGAACAACAATAGTTTAACAGTCCATAATATTTCAAATTAACAGCATAATTATGCTTGATACTTACCTATATAGATGACCTATATACATGTGGCTCCCACATTCAAGGTACAACACATAAGGAAATACTATTTAAAGAAATCTAAAGCAAAGGATTGGGAGAGAATCCCACTTTATTCCTTCTAACTTGATGTAATACAGATCAACTGTAATCTCTTTTCTATAAATTAGCCCTACACATTTTAATGAGGGCTTGTCATTTATGCACCAATTTTGTCTATTTTGGGCCAAAGATATCTACTTTGGAAAAAAAATGAACCCCACAGATTATATTTACAGACTTCTTACCTTCCTCGTCCTTATCTTACTGTTATATTCAGAAACAGACACAGTGCTCCATTTTTCCAAAGGAGTATATCTACCAGCAGAAATCTATTCTCTCTTAACCAAAAAGATAGTGACTGGCTTAATAATCCCATTAGCTTTCTTCATCACACACATAACGTTTATCTTTCAAGTTGAATTATGGTAAATAAATTCTAATCATTTTACAGTCAAAAAAAGATAAATTAAATAACCTAAGACTATTTTTCTTAGAGCCTACTTTGTTAATTTACTGTATTTCTTTAGATTTATTTATTTCCCTAGATTTCTTAGTAAATAATAAATCCTAGGAGGAAATGATACCATTATTAGTATTGTGCATGGTGGTACACTTAATCTTAATAATAACTCTCTAAAGATTTATTTTATACCTAATTTACAGAGGAGAAAAATTAGATTGAGCAATGTTAATTACCTTGCACAAACTTACAACTGGTCTTTCTAGATTTCCACACCACAGCTATTTCATGTCAAAGCCCATACGGTTTCACTTTTGTCTCTAATGCAAGGGGATATCAGAAAAGTCCAATAGCCAATAAATGGTGAAATATCATGAACTAAAGCTTCTCTTGGTGTTTTCTTTGGCACATAAATAACTACTAACATTGTGAAAAAATGGTCCAGTGATCAAAATATTTGGGAATGGTGGACTAAAGCATGTTGATTATTTTTTATTAGATTTTCCAGACACTTGGATATCTTCATGCACATTAGAGCTTTGAAACATTAAGGCATCAGTATAGAATTACATCTAGCAAAAATGATTTTATCATAGAATTTTTGGATGTTCATTTCTTTTTGGTTCTCACATAATTTAATCCATTAAGAAACAGAATATACATAACATGATTACCAATTAAAAAAACTATATATTATAGAAAATAGCAAATACAGTAGTAGATAACATTATTTCTTTGTATCTATCCAGCTTTTTTTTTCAGGCCTTAAGTCCTCTTCTGTATTATTATTTGTTTTTAATAGTTTATTGTCAAATTGCTTTCCACATAACACCCACTGCTCTTCCCCACAAGTGCCCTCCTCCATTACCACCACCTCCCTTCTCCCTCCCCCTTCAACCCTCAGTTCATTTTCAGTATTCCATAGTCTCTCAGGTTTTGTGTCCTGCTCTCTCCCCAACTCTCTTTCCCCTTCCCCTCCCTCTGGTCCTCCATTAGGTTTCTCCTGTTCTTCTGTTACACCTATGAGTACAAACATATGATATCTATCCTTTTCTGCCTGACTTATTCTGCTTAGTGTGGCAACTTTGAGGTCCATCCACTTTGTTACGAATGGCCATATTTTCTTTCTCATTGCCGTCTAATACTTCATTGTATATAAATACACCATACCTTCTTGATCCATTCATCAGGGGATGGACATGTAGGCTCTTTCCATGATTTGGCTATTGTTGACAGTGCTGCTATGAACATTGGGGTACATGTGCCCCTATGTGTCAACACTCTGTGTCTGTTGGATAAATCCCTAGCAGTGCTATTGCCAGGTTATAGCGGAGTTCTACTGATAGTTTTTTGAGGAACCTCCACAATGTTTTCCAGAGTGGCTGCACCAGTTGACATTCCCACCAACAGTGCAGGAAGGTGCCCATTTTACCACATCCTCCCATCATCTATAGTCTCTGGTTTGTTACTGATTGGCATGAGGTGGTATCTCAGTGTGGTTTTGATTTGTGTTTCCCTGATGATGAGTGATGTTGAGCATTGTTTCATGTGCCTGCAGGCCATCTGGATGTCCTCTTTGGAGAAGTGTCTGTTCATGTCTTCTGCCCATTTCTTCACTGGGTTATTTGGTTTTTGGGTGTGGAGTTTGGTGAGTTCCTTGTAGATTTTGGATACTAGCCCTTTATCTGATATGTCATTTGCAGCTATCTTTTCCCATCTGTCTGTTGCCTATTAGTTTTCTTGATTGTTTTCTTTGCAGTGCAGAAGCTTTTTATCTTGATGGGGTCCCAAGAGTTCATTTTTGCTTTCACTTCCCTTGTCTTTGGGGATGTTTCAAGTAGGAAATTGCTGTGGTTAAGGTCAAGGAGGCTGTTTCCTACTTTCTCCTCGAGGGTTTTGATGGTTTCCTGTCTCACATTCAGCTCCTTCAGCCATTTTGAGTTTATTTTTGTGTATGGCGTAAGAAAATTATCTAGTTTCATTCTTCTGCAATACCCATTCTTCTCAAACTATTCCAAAAAAAATAGAAATAGAAGGAAAACTTCCAAACTCATTCTACGAATTTAGCATCACCTTGATCCCCAAATCAGACAGACACCCAGCAAAAAAAGAGAACTACAGACCAATATCTTTCATGAATACAGATGCAAATATACTCAACAAGATACTAGCAAATTGAATTCAACAGCATATAAAAAGAATTATCCATCATGATCAAGTGGGATTCATTCCTGGGTTACAGGGCTGGTTCAATATTCACAAATCCATCAATGTGATATATCACATTAACAAAAGAAAGGATAAAAACCATATGATCCTGTCATAGATGCAGAAAAAGCATATGACAAAATACAGCACCCTTTCTTTATAAAAACCCTTGAGAAAGTCGGAATAGAAGGGACTTACTTGAACATTATAAAAGCAGTTTATGAAAAGCCCACAGCTAATATCATCCTCAATGGGGAAAAACTGAGAGCTTTTCCCCTGAGATCAGGAACACGACAGTGGTGTCCACTCTCACCACTGCTGTTTAACATAGTGCTGGAAGTCCTAGCATCAGCAATCAAACAACAAAAGGAAAGAAAAGGCATCAGAATCGGCAAAGAAGAAGTCAAACTTTCACTTTTCGTAGATGACTTGAGAGTCTACATGGAAAACACAATTGACTCCACCAGAAGCCTTCTAGAACTGATCAATGAATTCAGTAAAGTTGCAGGGTACAAAATCAATGTACAGAAATTGGTCGCATTCCTGTACACCAATAATGAAGCAGTGGAAAGAGAAATCAAGAAACTGATCCCATTCACAATTGCACAAAAAACCATAAAATACATAGGAATAACCTAACCAAGGATGTAAAAGACCTATATGATGAAAACTATAGAAACCTTATGAAAGAGACTGAAGAAGACACCAAGAAATGGAAAAACATTCCATACTCGTGGATCGGAAGAATAAACATGGTGAAAATGTCATTATTACCCAAAGCAATCTACCCATTCAATGCAATCCCCATCAAAATTGCACCAACACTCTTCTCAAAGCTAGAACAAGCTATCCTCAATTTCGTATGGAACCACAAAAGACTCCGAATAGCCAAAGTCATATTGAAGAAGAAAACCAAAACAGGAGGCATCACTATCTCAGACTTTAGCCTCTACTACAAAGCTGTCATCATCAAGACAGTATGGTATTTGCACAGAAACAGACACATAGACCAATGGAATAGAATAGAGATCCCAGGACTGGGCCCACAAATGTACAGCCAATTAATTTTTGACAAAGCAGGAAAGAGTATCCGATGGAAAAAAGACTGCCTCTTTAGCAGGTGGTGATGGAAAAACTGGAGAGCAACATGTATCTATCCAGCTTTAAAAATTAATTTGTAATCAGCCCCCTAAACCTACCTTAAGCAATTTTATAGAAAATACCAAAATTCTATTATTTATAAATATTTTAGAATAAATTTTGAAACCATAAAATATTTTTATAATCATATCATCAAATTAAATAATAATACCTTATGCCATAAAATATCTAGTAAGTTTTTTGGGCACCTGGGCTGGTTGACCATTCGAGTTCAGCACAGGTCAGGACCTCACGGTCTATGGGTTCAAGCCCCACATCAGACTCTATGATGACAGCTCAGAACCTGAAGCCTGCTTCACATTCTGTGTCTCCCTCTTTCTCTGCCCATCCCCAACTCATACTCTGTCTCCTTCTCTCAAAAATAAAATAAAAACTTTAAAAATATATATGTGACAAATTTTTAAATTTCTAATTTTCTCATAATGTGATGTTTCAAATGTATATCAATATTAAAATCTCTTGTACGGTCAATTAATTTTTGACAAAGCAGGAGAGAGTATCCGATGGAAAAAAGACTGCCTCTTTAGCAGGTGGTGCTGGGAAAACTGGACAGCAACATGTAGAAGAATGAAACTAGACCACTCTCTTACACCATACACAAAAATAAACTCAAAATGGCTGAAGGACCTGAATGTGAGACAGGAAACCATCAAAACCCTTGAGGAGAAAGTAGGAAAAAACCTCCTAGACCTCCACCGCAGCAATCTCCTACTAGACACATCCTCCAAGGCAAGGGAAATGAAATCAAAACTGAACCCTTGGGACTCCATCAAGATAAAAAGCTTCTGCAAGGCAAAGGAAACAATCAAGAAAACTAATAGGCAACCGACAGAATGGGAAAAGATAGTTGCAAAT
>NC_043700.1:148371340-148379653 GCF_006229205.1 Suricata suricatta | reverse complement strand
GGGGATTTACCCAAAAGAGACAGAGGTGCTGATGCATAGGAGCACATGTACCCCAATGTTCATAGCAGCAATGTCAACAATAGCCAAAACATGGAAGGAGCCGAAATGTCCACCTGATGAGTGGATCAGGAAGATGTGGTATATATTCACGATGGAGTACTACATGGCAATGAGAGGGAATGACATATGGCCATTTGTAGGAAAGTGGATGGACCTTGAGGGTGTCATGCTGAGCGAAGTAAGCCAGGCAGAGAAAGACAGAAACCATATGTTTGCACTCATAGGTCTAACAGGAAAACATGAGAGACCTAATAGAGAACCAGGGGGAGCGGAGGAGGGAGAGAGAGTTGGGGAGAGAAAGGGATACAAAACTTGAGAGACTATTGAATGCTGAAAATGAACTGAGAGTTGAAGGGGAAGGGGAGGGTGGAAAAGGGGTGGTGGTGATGGTGGAGGGCACTTGTGGGGAAGAGCAATGGGTGTTGTATGGAAAACAACTTGACAATAAAATATTGAAAAAAAATATTAAAATCTCTTAAAAGACATTATATGTAAGAATGATGCAAAGTCTGTTATTTGCTATGTAACTATTAATATTAGCAACATAAAAAATAACAAGTATTAACTAGATATATCACCCATCTACTAGTGCAGACAATAAAAGAAACATGAAACTTTACTTTTCCCTCAAGGAAGATAGAGTGAATACCAAATATTGGTGATGCAATGAACATTAGAATTTAAAATAATTGCTAGGCGCTAGAGTATGCAGTAACTAGTACTAGCAAGTAAACCTTGTATACTTGCTTGGAGAAAAGAATTCATTATTAGTACATAATTATTCTCACCCATGCACAAAGCACACTGCTTTTAACAGTAAAATATAATATATCTGTGCAATTTTATCTTGTCCATGATACTACCCTTTTTGCCTCAAACATTAAATAATATAGTTTAATATCTATCTGATATTGATAACACTGAATATTTTTAAAAGGTGAATTTTCTGGAAAGACCACAAATACATGGACGTTAAATAACAGGCAATCAAACAATGAATGGATCAACAAGAAAATAAAAGAAAAAAATACACATGGATACAAGTGAAAACGAAAATACAATGGTCTAAAACATTTGGGATGCAGTAAAAGTGGTTATAAGAAGGATACAGGCCTACCTCAGTACAAGTCCACCTCAAGAAGCAAGAAAAATATCAAATAACCAACCTAACTTTACACTGAAAGGAGCTATAAAAAGAACAACAAAGCCTAACGCCATCAGACAGAAGGAATAATAAATATTAGAGCAGAAATAAATGACATAGAAACTAAGTAAAAAGGAATCAATAGAACAGATTAATGAAACCAGGATCTGGTTCTTTGAAAAAATTAATAATGTTGATAACCTCTAGCCAGACTTATCAAAGAGAATATACAAAGATCCAAATAAATAAAATCACAGATGATTGGGTGGAAACAACAACCAAAACCACAGAAATACAAATATAAGAATATTATTATGAAAAACTATATGCTAAAACCTAGAAGAAATAGGTCAATTCCTAGAAAAATATAAATTACCCAATCTGAAAGAGGAAGAAATAGAAAACTTGAACAGACTGATAACAAGCAAAGAAACTGAATCAGTAATCAAAACCTCCCAACAATCAAAAGTCCAGGACCAGACAATCATTTAAAGAAAAGTAATATCTATTTTCTTCAAACCATTCCAAAAATAGAAGAGGATAGAAAACTTCCAAATTCAATCTATGAGCCTAGAATTACCCATTGCCCAGATACCCAAACACCAAACCAAAATACCAAACCCATTACCTGATAGTAAAGACAACAACAACAACAACAATGATGAGAGAGAGAGAGAGACAGAGTACAAGTGGGGGAGGGGCAGAGAGAGAAAGGGAGACACAAAATCCAAAGCAGGCTCCAGGCTCTGAGCTGTCAGCACAGAGACTGATGCAGGGCTCAAACCCACAAACTGTGAGATCATGTTCTGAACAAAAGTCGGATGCTCCACCAACTGAGCCACCCAGGCGCCCCTGTTAAGTACTTTTTAATGTTGCAGAAGGAGTTCTAGAAGAGTAGAATAAAAGATGGCTCTCTCCCAGGAAGATGGACTCCAGAAGAAGAGGACTAAGCAAGCGATTAATTTAAAGGATGTTAAGTACTCTGATATAAAGAAAATAGTTGGGTAGAGGAGAAAGAGTCATTATAAAGCCCAGGAAGAACTTTTGTTAATGCCAGAAAGATAAAGAGTTGAAATACTTAGGAGCATAAGCGGTAGGAGATGTCAAAGCTGCTGTGCACGGGAGTAGCAAAGGCGGGACCAACGCGGGGCTTCCATTGCTAGTTATTTTAGGGTGCAGGAATACTGATGTGAAAGATACAATTGAGAATGCCCAGAGTATTTGAGACTACAGGCAAGAAAAGATACAAGAAAGAGAAGAGAATTGTGTGTATGTGTGTGTGTGTTTGTACGTACATATATATATGATCTATGATTACATATATGACTTGCAGAATATAATTCATTGATCTTAAGATACCAAATTTAGAATTTTCCTTGCCATGTTGTTTTTCTATTCTTTGTTTCAGTACTTTCTTATTACAATCCTTATTTAATTGCCATACCTCACATTTTCTTGATATTTTTCTCTGTATTGGGTGCTTAATTCATTTTCTCTCTTTAAAAATTATTTCAAGAAAAAAACTAATGTACAAGTCAATGTGTTTAGTTTCTATAAATTAACACTGTTTCCCTAACTTGCCTGGGATTATAAAAAATAAAGAGGAAATTTATTATGTATATATTTTTTTACTTTATAATAAGATTTTAATAAATAAAATCTGTGGCCATAGAAATAGCAGATTTTTTCTAAAAATATCAATGACTTTTAGAGAATTTAAATATGAAGATTGTATAAAAGTTTGCATATAATTTAATCTCTAGGATTGATTCTGTAGCATAAAAAATAAGCCCTTTGCTATCAAATAAAAATAACTATATATAAATAGACATATACATTGACCATCCAGTTTCTCTCTTATAGAATATAGGATAAGGACATTATACATAATTCAGTAAGCATCTGCAGCTTCATTTTCATTCTCAATAGCAAAAAGTAGAAACAACCCAAATCCCCATCAACTAAGAATAAACAAAATGTGGAATACCTGGGCAATGGAATATTTTTCAGAAAATAAAAAGGAATGAAATACTGCTATATGCTACGCTATACACAAACCTTGGAAACATTATGCTTAGTTAAAGAAGCCAGACACAAAGGTCACATATTATTTGATTCCATTTCTATCAAGTGTCTAGAAGAGGCAAATCTAAAGACAAAAGTGGAGATTTATGGTCACCAGGAGATTGGGGAAGAGGAAAAAGAAAATGACTGCTAATAGGTAAAGATTTCTTTTCAAGATGATGAAACTATTCTGGAATTAATTAGTAGTGAAGTTTGCACACTCTTGTAAATAGTAAAAACCACTGAATTTTATTTGAGTTTTTTGGTCTATGGATTATATCTCAATTTTTAAAAACCAGAAAACAAAGAATTCATCTGATTTTAATAAACATGCATTTGCTTATTTAGATCTTTTTAAAAATCTCTTACAGAGTATAATAGTACACTGCTATTCAGGTATTATTCCATGTGATCAAATTTTTGTGAAGGAAAAAATAATTATAAACATAGAACAGCTTTCTATCTTCTATCTATCTATCATGAATAAAATATGAGAAACCACAATCATGGATTTAGTAACTTTGAGATCCATGATCTGGCTATTTTCACATTTATATCAGACCTAATAACTTTACTTGTATAAGTGCTTTTGCTTTCTGTTTTGTTCATCATTTGCTACTCCTTGTTACCACGTTTTAAAACTGTGCAGTTTGCAAAGCTGCGATGTCCTATTATCTTGTCAGTTGAAAAGGAATTTTGTGCAAATGAAAGTTTATGAGATTTGTCTTTAGGGATACATTCCTGTAAATTATATAAAACATAGACTTCTAATAAAATGACATTTAGAAATACTCGTGCATACATCCATTTGAACTAATAAGTCAAGTTTTACTTATGTTACATATTCCAATCACATGGAAGCAATAAAAGTAAGTGTGATCTCAGAAATGAGTGCTATTACAATAAAATATTCTGCTATAAAACAATACACAGCAAAAATATGAAAGCATAAAAGGTATTGTGCTCTTGATGCCTAATTTACCAACATTTCATGTCAGCAAAATTTTTGAAGATTCATTCCTTTTTGAGGTTTTCTTTTTAACATATACTACGTAGAAAAATTTGACCAAAATGATGTATTATTCCCTGCATGGTCATAGAATGAGTCAAATGGAGGAAAAGATATGCTGGAAAATGAATAAATGATCCGCAACACATTTTAATAGGAACCTATACATACAATTTTAGTATAAAGTTACTCTATCAACCATACGCCCTTTCTCAGTTAAGTAATGTGGCTGGATATTTTTCTCATGCGTTCTTTTTTTCTCATGTAACCTGGCAATATAAAAGATGAAAATAGAGTTGAAATACACAACCTGTGATTTATTTGCTCCCTGTGTCAGAGGGACACCGCTGGCATTAAGAAAGAAGGCAAGTCATCTGCTTTAATCCCCTTGTTTGTGTGGTAACTGAACTTCTGACTGAACACATCTTTTTTTTAAATTTTTTTATTTTTTTGCTAAAAATAGTATACATATCAATTGGATATTCTTAACAGAATGATTCTTTTAAAAAATTGCTTATAGAAAACAAACCCAGAAGCCAAGGGCTTATTGGCATGTCTCCCTCAGAAATGTCATGTAAGTTGAAGTACAAATAGCTTTATGAGCTAAATGTTCCTGATATCCACAGTAATAACACCTACACCTCACGTAGAAACCTCTTATTCTAGGGCAGAGTTCTTGTCTGAGGCAGGAAGGGAAGACAGAGAGACTCATCCTCAATGGCCAGACCTCTTCCTACTTGGGCTGTTCCACCTAATTGCCTTAATCCTTGAAGTTATTAATATATTTGAGACCAACCAAGATCTCTAATAATATGAATCTGAACTGACAACCTAATCTCAGTGTGAACTCAAAATGAAATATGTACAAATAGTGTTGAATGCAAATTCTCCCCACTAGTAAGTGAATTCTATAAGGATAGACTTATTCAAATATCAGCATTCTTTATAATAAATAAATAATACAAACTTAATAACCATTTAAACTAATTATATAATAAATATGCATAAAATATGTAAAAAATAGAATAGATGATGTATCTTTGTCAACTCTGTAAGTATGTGTTATAGACCAACTGAGTAAATTCACCAAAAATCATGGTTACAGACATTTTGTGACTTTTTCATTTGTCTTGCTTTGTTTTGGCCTTCATTTTAAGCTTATCAGAGAACTAAAACATAATGGCACTCCTGTATATAGCTTCCCTAAAGTCCAACGTATGACAGATTTATTATAATTTTTAGTTCTTCTAGAAGTTTTAGTTATAGAATATGTAAATTTAAAGGCTGTTTGAGAAAATTAGATACAGAGAAACCTAGGAAGGGGGTTAGAGCAGAAGAGGAAAATCAATGTGGATCAGATGTAGAATTATTTGATATTATTATTACTTTTGTTCAATAAATATTTCCAAAAAAGTAAAGGGAGCCAAGGGAAAGGACATGTAGGGATCGGTACTCTACTATGAAAGCATGTGTAATAAATAAGTAATGTGCAGAGATATTTGTTAGGTGGATTGACAGTGACAATAGGAATGACACAAGGGATCGAAGAAGCTAACTATAAAGAGTAGTAACAGGTGACATTATCAGGTGCTTTCCATATTTAACTCATTTTGTCCTCTCACAAATCACTAAGGTAGGCTCCCATTACACCCCATTTTAAACACAAAGATATTATGTTTAATGTAATTAAGTAACTTGTCTAAATTCACACAGCCAGGAAGTATGATGTGACTGCATAACACACTTTTAAAACTATTTGGTGCTGAATATTATAGACTGAGACCAAGAGTTCAGAATAAGATTTTAAAAATACTGAATATTTTGGTGGAGTATCTAATAAAATATATAACTAAAAAATATATTTGGTGTTTGCAAATGTTTATCAATTTAGAGAAAAAATAGATGTAAGTAGAAGTTAATTATATGTTGTTGATGACTACTTTTATTTTATTAAATTATGATCTTTCTTAAGTATGCAGGTTTTATTTCAATGAATATATAGCTTTTGGGCATTTATCATTATTCCATTATCTGTGATGCCATGGTTTGTATTGCAGTAAAGTATTATGTTCTCCAATATTATGTATTATCTTACTCAAAAGAAGTTAAGTTTTATTTTCTTAGAAATTAGAGAGCAATTTCTTTGCATATAGTATAAAAACACAAGTAGATGTATAATGTTAGATTGATTTTAGATTATAACAGTTAAATAAAATATTTGGCATGATAACCCAGTGTATTCACAAAATAGGAAAATAGTCTAGATATTAATACAAGTACTAGTAAGGTAGGATTTATATCCCCCACATTGTTTATTTATGTCTTAAATCATTTCTGCTCCTCTTCAATCAATGACTTCTTTTGTATTAAATAGATACTTAGTATTATACAAAATGCTTTTAATTCCCCATTTTCCTACTTTATATTTTTGTGATTGTTTTATTTTTGTTTCTACTACAAAATGAATGTTTGTGTGCTCCCCAAATTCATATGTTGAAACCTACTGTGATATTTGGAGGTGGGACCTTTGGAAAGTGCTTAGGTGATCAGCATGAAGTGCTCATCAATGGGAAAGGATGTGCCCTTATAAAGAGTTCCTAGAGACACCCCTCTTTCATTCTACCATGTAGGGACTCAGCAAGAAGATGACTGCTTACAGACCAGAAAGCAGGCCTTCACTAGCAGAAATGAATGTGCCATGCCTTGATCTTGACTTCCCAGCTTCCAGAACTGAGAAAGAAATTATGGTTGTTTATAAACTACTCAACCTCTGGCATTCTGTCATAGCAGTTTGAAAGGTCTAGGAAAGAACTTCATATTAAGAGGTGGGGTGCTACCGGAACAAATATCTAAAAATGTGGAAGGAGCTTTGGAACCGGGTAATGAGTAGAAAATGGAAGAGTTTTGTGGTTTATGCAAGAAAAATCCCACATGGTCACAAAAGAACCATTAAAGGTGATTGTGGTGAAAGCATGGAAAGAAAAGAGGAGAGCTGTAAAGAAAGCTTCAAACTCCTTAGAAAATGTCTCAGTAGTCCTGAGCAGAATGGTATAGAAATCTAGGTAGTGAAAGCCATTCTTATGAGTCTCAGAGAAAAATGAGAAACGTGTTATTGGACGATAGAGGAAATAACAATCCTTGTTAAGAAGTGGCAGAGTTTGGATGAATTGTGTTCATGTCCGAGTGTTTTGTGAAAGGGAGAACTTGTGCCCTTAGGTACATGGCTGAGGAAATAGCTAAGCAACATGCTGAAGGAGTGGTCTGGTTCCTCTTGATTACTTATATGGTGTGGCATGAGAAAACTGAAGGTTGAAATTGCACATCAAAAGGGAAGTAGATTTAAACATTTTATACCTTCTCAGCCTATCCATATTAAATTAACTAGAAAGCCTGCTCCTTGAAGAATATTAAGAATATTCCTAAAGAACCATCTCAACAGACACCAGAAGCTTTTGTTCAAGACAACAGGAGAATAACCGCATCCCATCAAATTGATTCTGAGACCCTTAGGGTTGCTACACTCGCCAAGATCCAGAGTACAAAGGCCCCATGGACAGAGTGGCTTCAAAAGAAGAGTTGCTCGTGCCTGTGGGACCTCAAACTGCCCTGCCGAGTGCACCCTGCCCAGTGCAGTTTCACATGGCAGCCTGCATTCCTCAGTTGGTTCCTCTACCATTTGTGGTTCCAATGGGCTGCAATGCCGTGTGGGCTGTGCCCAGCAGAACCATGAGGCCCAGTCAGAGAATTATCACTGGGACAGGTCTTCTCAGAGCATTGTGGGCCCAATCTCTGCTTTGCAAAATCTTGGGACAAGATTTTTCTTGCAGCCTTAGTGGGTCCAGAGAAGAGAATATAGAGCCAAAGAGGAATAGTCTAATATTCTGTAATGAAATCTACCCAATTGGATTTTGAATTTGCTTTGGCCTTGTTACTCTTCTTTCTTTCTCCCTTCTGAAATGGAAATGTCCATCTAATGCCTGTCCCACCATTGTATTTTGGAAGCACATAAATTGTTTGATTTTTCAGGTTCAAAAGA
>NC_043700.1:148358485-148371240 GCF_006229205.1 Suricata suricatta | reverse complement strand
TCTCTCTCTCTCTCTCTCTCTCTCTCTCTCTCTCTCTCTCTCTCTCTCTCTCCCCCCTCACCCTCTCCCCTTCTCCACTGAATAAATAAATAAATGAATAAATAAATAAATAAATAAATAAATGGAGACTTTGGACTTTAGTTGATGCTGGAACAAGTTAAGACATTTGGGGCTGTTGGGGTAGAATTAATGTATTTTGCATTCAAAAAAGAAAATGTATTTTGGAAGGCTAGGGTGTGATGCTATAGATTGAAAGTTTGTGTCCTCCCTAAAATCCATATGCTGAAATCCAATCACTAATATGATGACATTTGAAGACTGGGTCTTTGGGAGAGGTTTAGCTTACGAGGGTGAAGCACTCATTAATGGATTTAGTGCTCTGATAACAGAGGTCCCAGAGATACCCCTCACCTTTTCTGCCATGTGAGGACACAGAGAGAAGAGAGCCATCTGTGAACCAGAAACCAGGCTCTGAGGAGACACTAAATCTACTGACATCTTGATCTGGGAATTCCTAGCCTCCAGAACTAAAAGAAATAAAATTTCTGTTGTTTATAAGCTACCCGGTCTATATGGTATTTTGTTATAGGAACTGAAGCAGACTAAGACAGTTATCCTAAAGATTACAGTTGGCATATAAATTTAAATCAATCTAGTTCTTTTTTCATATTAACCTAATTTCAATGGTATACAGAAGGCTTGCTCTGTTCTCTTCCACTCTGTTGTACTATTATTGTCATACAAGATAAATTTTCTATATCATTAACATGGTTTCAGAATGACTGCTTTGAGTAGTTGCATTTTAGTTCAGGTAGGAGACCAGATTTAACAAACAAAAATATGCTTATACTGTCCATTATATATGCCTATGTAATTATCCTTATTGCAACTCTGCTCTTATTTCTTAATTTGGATTCTAGTTATTGTGGATGCCACAATCTTGTCAGCAGATTACTATTGATCTTGGCAAGGCTTTGGAAAGAGTTTCCCACCTCCCACTGTCCCACTGAACTGATTGCTGAGTGAAATCAAATAGCCACAACACCTTGAGAATGGAAATTTTCCAGGTTGTTGCTAGTTTGGAGAAAATATTGACTCTGGTCTGGGGATGGAGCTTTTAATAGAGCCCTGAAAGAGATTAATCCTCTCATTTGGCTGCCAGTCTGCTGATTTTCATGGCTACTGTGACAAAAAGCTAAAGAGGGAGGGTATGGGGAGTAGTCATAAGTTGAAATGCTATGGACACTGCTGTCTTATCAAGGTTCAGCAGTTTCTTTGGGATAAATACCTTTCAGTTCATTTTGTGGATTTGGTTAAACTCCAGATTTCTGAAATAGTTGATTTTAGATATTTTCCCAGTGTTTTTGTTGTTTTTATGGGAGAGTAGTTCTCTAAGAGCCTCACTTGACCATTCTGGAAGTCAATTTTGATGTACAGATGTTTATAAGAGAACATTTTTATGCTGTCTCTTTTTGTTATTGTAGGAAACACTAATCTATTAATTTGCTATTATCCATTAATAGCAAAATGGTACTATTCTAATTCTCCCATTTCATAATCAGTTATAAGCTGGGATACACACACACACACACACACACACACACACACACACACACACCTGTCATAAGTACAGTCAAGTGTTTACACATGTGCGTGTGTGTATAGAGAGAAGCAGACAGAGACACACAGAGAGATGATAGAGTAAGAGAGATTATATATACCTGTTTTAGCCGAAGCCAGGTCCCAGCGCGCACTCGCCCCCGGCGTTAGGCGGTACCTGTCTCGTCCGCCCCACCGGCAGGGCGGAGATTCGTCTCCGGTTCTTTTCCTGAGGGAGGGAGAGAAAACAGGAGGGAGACGCACAGAGAGTGAAGACAGCACATGGTTTTCGATCAAGCCTCTTTTTTATTGAGAAAACACCCTGTCTTATAAAGGTTTCAAGGCAGGAAAACAAGGCAGCTGACCTAGGTCGGTTGCTAGGAAACAGGGTTAAGGGATTAAGGCTGGAGTAAAAGAGGAACCAAACTAAAGTGTTTTAGCACAGCGCCTGAGGGGCTGATGCTACCCTGCCTGCAGGCGGTTGATCTTTGTTCTTCTGGTTTCTCCTCTGACAGGGAGTGGCGCTCCCCTGCCTATTTTTGCAACTCCCCTCAGGGAGTGACATATCCGGCTAGCAAATGGCCAAGCAGCTGAATCTTTGCCGCTTCCCACATATACCTATTTCTTATTATTTGCCAGTTTCTAAAATAATGAGCTATTTTCCTAGCATTTGCCAAATGTGACCAAAGAAGGCTTTTGCTTGTCTTGTCTTGTTTGCTTTTTTGTTTGTTTTTGTTTTAGAATACATGATGGATTCTTGAATTAAATTCATTAACTGTTTTAACCTAATACTCATAAATGCTTAAATTTCACCATTGGTCAGTGAGGGGCGCCACATCTTGTTGGCTTCTGAGACTTTTGACATCGTCTGTGTCTTTGACAGCAACTTTCCTTTGTGGTACTTGTGCCTTGTATGCCACTTCTCTAAGTTCTCCTTGTTCCTTTTTCTGTGAAAATGGTATATAAAGACTATAATATGCATGTTAGGATTACTCATTGCTATCATACTGTGCATCGTTTCCAAGCATTCTAGAGATAGGAGATAAAAATATTTGAAATGAAATTTTTACACGTGTGACTGTGTGTGTGTGTGTGTGTTGCCAAAGAGAAGTTATAGAAATTAAACAGGCAAGAAAGACTTCACTCAGAACTATTGCTATTTGGGAGAGAGATTGAACACAAACCCCCTGAGAAAAGCAAGTGGTGGGCTAGTGGGAAAGAACAGGAGGACATGGCAGAGATTGGTCAATGTCACCAGGACATCTGTGTTTGCTAATTGGTGCTTATCAAAGGTGTGCCCCTACCCTCACACAGAATCTGAGAAATAGGGCCTCTTCCTTGAAGATTACATTTCAAATGAGTGGCTGCCAGGTCCTTGAAAGAGATGGTGTTGTAAAATGGCCAAGGGCTGGGATATTTACATGTCAAAGAGACAGAAAAAGCATTAGCAACTGAAAGTTTTTTAAGTAAATGCTCTAAGAAAAGGGAAGTCAAGAAGACACCTGTCATAAGTACAGTCAAGCCGAGGGGAACTATAGACTGCTTAATCAATACACACACACACATATATATATGAGTGTCTTCTAACATTCTCGGTGCAAACTCAGGCCTATGGAGCTTTTACTTATTCTCATTGATCTTATAACCGTTATTTCTTTTTCTCTTCAATAAAAATTCTAGTTTACAATAACACCACCATAACCCATTTATTTTTCTCAAAATGCACATGCAACTGTCCTAGAATAATAATCACAACTGTCACTAATGATAAGAATTCTGAAAACCTAAGTTATTTTCGCAGTTCTTTTTGTCCTTAATTCATATCACACTAAGATGTGCAGTCAAATTACTGTATTTCAAAGTCACTTGGAAGAGTTTTTCTCTGTGGTGTACCAAGTCAATATAAAGTTAAGTTGATTTGTTTTAGTTTACTTTTTATTTTTGAAGATAACTTTTTTCATGTAAAATATTTTCTTAGTTCCAAAATCAAAACTATAAAAATAATATATTCAGGAAAGTCTAGTTTCTATCTCTATGCCTTTGCACATTATTTTATTCCTTTATATTAATAATATTTTACCCCGTGTTATGGTTTATTGTTCCATTTTTTCTTTTTTTATCATATAACTAAATATGCATAACTCTGTGTGTTTACACCTGCATATGTCTGGGGCTCCCTCTCTGCAGCAGCAGGCTGAATATTTGTATACCTTCAAAATTCATATGTTAAAATCTAATTGGGTTCTTCGGAAGGTGCTTTGATCAGGAGAATGGAGCCCCCATGAATGAGGTTACTTTTATCATATTTTTTTAATGTTTATATATTTTTGAGAGACAGAGATAGAAAGAAAGCAGGGCAGGGGCAGAGAGGTGAGGCGGACAGAGAATCCAAAGTGCGCTCAGCTCTGATAGCAGAGACCACTATTTGGGGCTCGGACTCACAAGCTATGAGATCATGAACTGAGCCATAGTCGGATGTTTCACTGACTGAGCCACCCAGGTGCCCCAAGGTTAGCTTTTATAAAGGAGCTCCCACCGAGATTCCTGTTCCCTTCTGCCCTTAGGAGGTTACAGTGAGGAAACAGCTGTCAGCGAACAGAAGCAGGCTCTCTCACCAGATGCCAAATCTGCAGGAGCCATGATCTTGGACTTACCAGTGTCCAGACGGTGAGCAACACGGCTTTGTTGTTTAAGCCATCCAATTCATAGTACTTTAATTTAACAGCAGCCTTAAAGGACTAAAACACTTCCTTTTTTTTTACATGACAATAACTATGCACACTATTCTCCGTATTGATTTTAAAATAATACTAAACTCTGTACCCCATCTCATAGTAGTATACAGAGATAGGCTTTACTTTTTATAAAGGTGAAATGGCATTTGCATCATATTCCACTATGTTAATATAATAAAGTACGTCCAATCAGTCTCTGTACTGACAGCTCAGAGCCTAGAGCCTGCTTCGGATTCTGTGTCTCCCTCTCTCTCAGCTCCTCTCCTGCTTGAGCTCTGTCCCTCTGTCTATCTCTCTCTCAAAAATAAACATTAAAAATTTTTTTAAAGTAATAAAGTCAAATTTTCACTATATACCTAGAATACTTTTAATAATAACTCCATTGGTATGGAATTTAGCAATTTACATAATATTTAACCTTATTTCATTTTGACAAATGTATTAGCCTCAAGTGAATATTCAAATTGTTTATGATATTCACCATTGGTGTCAAAAAAAGTTCATATGCGGTAGAGCCACAGTTGAACCTAGGTTCCAATTTGAAGCTAAAAACATGCTCCACACCATCATGGCTTACAGCTGAATATCTGGTGGGTTGGATGCAAATTATTCTATCAATCTGATGTTGTTTCCCTATTTTAGAGACTTAGGGGAAATAACCCAGGAACATCCTAAACTAGTAATATTCATTATCTCAAATTACAGCTCCAAGAAACTCAAAAGAGTATGTGACTGACAGACCAAGTCACTATCACCATTGAGAAGAGATGATGGACTAAATCTACAGTCTCCTAATCTATAATCCTACACACTAATTAAGTTGAAAACATTCCCTGAAGGAAGGACGCAGTGAGTTCTCTGCTGATAAAACCTCACTCATTAAAACACTGTTCTTTTTAGTGAAAGAGCCAGTTACCATTAGGAAAGACAGCCTTTCTGAATTTCAAAATATCATTTCCTGTACTCTACCACCTGACATAATATATTGAGAATAAGAATATATAAACTTCACTTGTTCATTCATTAGTTTGCAGCAATACTGATGTAAAAGTAACTGTACCACTCCTAAGCACCCCTGGCAGGATCTGGGTATGATGCTTATCCAGATTTTCTCACCATTGAAAATCAGGATTGTTGTGTGATTTTTAAAATTTTTTTTTATTTTTGAGAGACAGAGAGAGAGAGCATGATCAGGAGAGGGTCAGAGAGAGAGGGAGACAGAGAATCCGAAGCCGGCTCTGAGCTGTCGGCACAGGCCCTGACACAGGGCTCAAACCCAGGAACCGTAAGATCATGACCTGAGCTGAAGCTAGGTGTTTAACCAACTAAGCCACCCAGGCGCTTCTGTTGTGTGATGTTTTGATGGCTAGTGTTTTATCTTTTAATCTCTGATCCTAGATCCCTCAATGGTGAGCCAGAGGTAGCATTTTCAAATGTAATGAAATTCATTGCACATAAAATAAAATGAAAGGTAATATAACTATAATTTGGTAAAATTTGAGGTCATATGTGTATCAGCAAACCTGTTTTACTGAGGGAGAGGTCACATGGCATGACTTTTATAATACATTTATATGTTGTTAACAATTGTAACTATAGTAGTTTTGTCCTAGTCAAGAGACAGAAATCACATAGTGGATCAAACAATGGAAGAGTTTTGCTTTTTTCCAAGCAGGCTCCATGCCCAGGCCAGAACGTTACATGGGGCTCAATCCTACAAACCTGAGATCACGACCTGAGCTGAAATCAAGAGTTGGATGCTAAACCAACTGAGCCACCCAGGCACTCCAACAGAGTCAGTTTAAAATAAGAATTATTAACTACAATAAAATAATGATTATAAGATGTACGTAAACTCTATTTGGTATCCTGAGATAAAGAGAACACACTCAAGAAAAAATACACTTAGTTCTGACCTTGTTGAAGAAGATGCAATATATTTGGAGATGAGAAGCAATAAATATAAATTGATGACTGATAAAGTAAGTAAATTGTCATTTATGTTACATAAATAATATATGATAAAATGGCTAGGCTATGAGATGGTATTTTTTTAAGTTTATTTTATCATTTTGAGAGAGAGAGCATGAATTGGGGAGGGGAGGAGAGAGAGAGAATCCCAAGCAGGCTCCACACTGTGAGCACAGAGCCAACCTTGAGAACCATGAGATCATGACCTGAGCTGAAATAAAGAGTCAAATGCTTATCCAACGGAGACACCCAGGAACACTGGTAAAAATTTAAAATAGGTTAAATGCAATCATTGTGTCTTTGTGTTCCTTTTCCTATGGTATATGCAAATTGCTTAATACATTATTCAAAGTCTTTCATGTTCTAAATTATTTTCCACCAAGGCTTAGTCATTTTCCCCAATACTTAGTGTTATATAGGTAATTAAGTAATGAATAATTAATAATTGATAATGATAAAGAAAGGTAAATTTATATATCAACTAATATGCATATGTAAGGATTCAGATATAGTACATTGACTTCATTCAGCCTATGAAGTAAAGTACAAAACATTAGAGTGACACTTTTTTTAGGTTTATTTATTTTGAGAGAGAGAGAGAGAGGATCCCAAATAGGTTTCATCCCACTGTGGAGATAAAAGTCACCAACTGTGAGATCATGACCTGAGCCAAAACCAAGAGTTGGATGCATAGCCAGCTGAGCCACCCAGGTGCCCATAAAATTATATTTTTTAAGTCAAATTCCTAAAATATCTACTAATAGATTTGTGGCTTGAGCAAGCTAACTAAGTTCTCTATTTCCCAGTTTATTAACTTAAAAAGTGGAGATAATAAAACTATCTACCTTATAGATGGATGTAACCAACTTCATTGATAACTATAAGTATATAGAACATATATAGAACAAAACCAGGAAAATAATGAATACTCAACCAGCATGATTAAGATCACAAATATCAGAGCTCTAGGGGGAACTGGTTTATGAACTTGGAATGTATTGATGAAAAGAGTGAGTAGAAGAAACTTGTCACAGTAAGTATAATGCCCAAATCACAATATCCTCAACCACCAGAGACAACCAGGGAGACTGAGGTATGCATGCAAAGGCAAAGGGCTTTATTATTATGGGTTTAAGCTCACCGGACCTAAACTCGAGCTCACAGACCACCAACACAGTGGATTCGTACTGAGAGCCCCGAGGGCTGAGTAGGGTTTTTATGGGGTTTAGGAAGGGGGAGTTACAAGAAATTGTGACATAGGTACAGTGACCCAATCATAATGGTACAACAGTATTGGCAGAAACTTTAACCATACACATTGTTCAGAGCCTTAGTTACTTTTGGCAGGACCCAGTTACAACATTTAGAGTATCTTTAAAATCAACCAATTACAGGGCGAGCCTAGGGTCTTGTTCGGTGACTATCGGGTTAACTTTAACATTAGGTAACAGGGTCCTATCTAAAGTTCCCATCTGCAGGCCTCACTCTTAGGAATGTGGAGAGTGGTAGCTGGCCTTCCCTGATTGGATACCGCAAGGTGGTCTCTCCTGCCTCGGGTAATGTGCCACTACTTAATAGTTCCAGAGAAACTGAACCTTAGACCTTCTAGTTTAGAGGGGGATCTTGAGGCCTGTCATGGGGCCTGTTAGGTTCAGACCTACGTCCTTACATAAGCAGTTTCTAACTTTTAGTTTTTTCTTAATATCAGATACTAAAATCTAGCTATCTAAGACAAATTATTTTAACTGACATTTTTGACATTTTTTTTTTCTGGGTGGGACTTCGGAGAAAGTAATTCCCATAGATAGACACACACGTGGGGAACTGGCCCTGAAGACGGGAGCACATGTCATACAATAAAGCCCTGAGCCCCCAGACATAGGGTGGGCCATTATAAAAATCAGAAGATACTTTAATAGACAATTCGATTATTAAGTTTGTTATCTTTAAACAAAACACATGGAGATAGAACACCCAGAGTAAAATTCAAATAATATTGAATACATGCCAGAACGAATTACCACTTTATATTCATTAGGATGGTTCTTATTTGAAGGACAAAAGAAGATGGAGGAGGAAGAGGAGAAAGAGAAGAAGAAGAAGGAGAAGAAGAAGAAAAGAAATGTTGGTGAGAGTGTGGAGAAGGAGAAACCACCATGCGTTGTTGGTACGCAAAAGAATTGAGAGTAGGGGATTGAACAGGTGTATGTACGGCAATGTTCATAGTAGCATTATTCACAATAGCCAAAAGGTGGAACCAGCCTGGATAGCCACAGAAAGATGACTGAATAAACCAAATATTTTGTGTTTGTTCTGATTCTGTTGATCTACAATTTACCTCAATCCTCTTTTTGTCGTACCTGCTTTTTGCAAAGAAATAGGTTCTGATCAAAATGTAAAAGTTTATCATTTATAGTAAAAATAAAAAACAATCTATGAAACATAGAAAAAAGAGAAAAATAAGAAGCATCAGTGAAAATATTTCCATTTGGAAATTTTCCAGACATACATAAGGAACAGGAGTGTGAACAACCAAAATAGCTATTTATTGGTCTTTTAAAAGAACAGGTTTTATTAGAATTCCATTATTTCTCATTTTTGCTAATATTGAATTCCCCAGATGGAAAGTTCCCAAAAGGTTTGGAATTTACTAAAAGTCAGTCATGAGAAAACTGTGTGATTATCTATAACTGAAATGTAAAGCACTTTTCTGTACGTACCCTCTGTCTTATTTGAGAGCCCAGATCATATAGTTATTGTTGAGTTAGTCAGCAGAGGAATGGGAGTGTTTCTTTGTACAATTTGACATTATCCACAAGAGAAAAGGAGTTGCTGAAAATTTTATAAGGAGTAATAAACACATGAAATGGACTAGCTCTTCTAAGATATAAAATAATCCTCTGTGTAGAGAAATAAACAAGAAAGAAGATGTGGTAAAGGCTGAAGAGGCAGACACATGAGATTACAAAAACCTAAAAACACACGATGTAACTGGAGAAAGCGCCAATATCACTTCAGTCTTATTGGAGAAATCAAGTCAGAAAATTATCATGAAGCCTAGAACTAACTTTTTCCTTCCCCCACCAATTAAAACAATCTTACACAAAAAGAAAAAGAGCATAAGAAAGGCTAAAAAGATTCTTTGAGGCAGTTGTGTAGTACCTGCCTGCTTCTTGAAGCCGCAGTACAGGGGGAGAGAGTCATTCTGCAAAAGCAGGCTAAATTCTCCATGAAATAAGAAAATAAATTTTTGAAATGAGAACATCTACCAAGAACACTAATACCTGATCAGAAAAGACAGGTGAAGGTAAATCTACCTCCAGAAAATAGATAATCTTGGAAAAGAAAATAATGAACATCACACACACACACACACACACACACACACACACACACCGATTTACCAAAAAAGATAAAGAACAAAAAAACAAAACCAAACAAAACTTTAGTATTTGAAAAGTCAATTCAAAAAAGAATATGCTGAATCACATTTAGATCATTATTATTTTCCAGTGGGCAACACTGACTCTTGCAAATGCTCTAGTTAAGCCAAACCTAATCTGAAAATGGCAATTCCCTCCTAGTCTTAGAGAACGGCAGAGGAAATAGCTCTGATACTATTAAGAATTATAAGTATTCTAATATGTATGCTCTTTTTAACTGGGTGTCAAAATTGCAGATCTTTTAATTACTTGACTTTATTGCCATCCCTATAGGTAATTGTTACAATTGACTTAGATCAGTGCTATCTAATAGAATTATAATAAACACAACAAATATGAGCCACATGTGTAAGTTTATAACTTCTAAAAATATCTTTTAAAAGTGAAAATTAATTATATTATTGTTTTAAATTATTTGAAATGTTATCACTTCAGCATGTCATCTGCATGAAACTTATTAATGAAATATTACATATTCTTTTTTTTATTGTAGTAACTCTGAAATAGAATGTATATTTTATGCTTACAATACATTTTAAATTAGACTTGGAATCTGTCTAGTGCTCGTGAGCCTCAAGTGGTTAGTGACAATGGAAAGAGGCGATTAAGGTTTTTTTTTTTTGATATATTGGTGTCATTGTTCAGCCATGGGGGGAAAAAGAGACATTTATGGAAAAGAAAAGTTTTTTTCATTGCTCTTGAGATAAATATTGTACTGTTAATATGCTTGTCCAGACATTCATGATCTAGCTCCCTGACACCTCCCTACTTTTCTCCATCTATTTCCCTATCTTTTGGTCCCATTGATCTTCTTACAGGCTTTGAAATGTGCCATGTTTCTCCTGCCTCAGGGTCAGACATGGCACATTACCTGAAATATTATTTCCTCATCTTTTATGTTTTGCTTCCTGCTCATCTCTAAATTTCCAATATAATATACACATCCTCAGGAAAGCTTTCAGAACCTAAGATAACATTAAGGCTATCAATTTATATTTTAAAACCAATTATAATTTTCCTTATAATATACAGAAACCCTAGTGATTTTTTTAATTAAAAAAATTATGCCACACCATTTCTTAAAGTGCCTATGGTGAGTTGCCATTTTTGGAATAAAATCCAAATGTCTTACTATTGTCTTCAAGATTTTATTATCTTTTCTCTGTCTACCTTTCAATGCTCAATGTCTGCTCTTGCTTCCTTCATGTCAGCCACCCTGATGATCCTTCCTTTGTAGGAGTTTGATAAACCCTTTCCAGTAGCCTGTGTTGCTATTCTCTATGCCCCAAGTGTTTTTGATCTAGACCCGTTCTGTGGAACAAAGTAGCCATGAAGCCATATGCAGCTATTTAACTTTGAAATTGGATTAATTAAAAATTAAAAGTTCAAGTTCATAGTCACACTAGTCACATATCAAATGTTCATTGCCACATATGGTTAATAGCTAACAGACAGTGTGAAAGATATTTCTATCATACTGAGTTCAAAGGGGTAGCAGCACTGCTCTGGACCAGGATGGGCAAACTTTTCTTTTAAAGGGGAGATATTAAGTATGTTGTGGTTTGTGAGCCATATGGTCTGTGTCATAATTATTGACCTCCTCAGTTTTAGCATTAAAGTAGCTATATAGACAATGCAAACAAATGGTCAAAGCTGTGTTTCTTGTGAAACTTTGTTTCTAGAAAAGTTGGATTTAGTTCACAGGCTATAGTTTATGATATACTGTTGTACACATTTCTGTGGCTAGTGTCTCAGTATTATATCGTTTTTCAGGCAAAATTTACCCTGCTATTGAAGACTTGACATAGCACACAATCTAAATGATCCTTCCAACATGTTATTTTTCCCCATGTATGCTTTACCATCTCCTTCTATTTGATAGTCTTTATAACTTAGTCATTACCTTGATTTACCTTAATTATTAAAAAAAAAACTATTGTATTATATTTCTCCTTTGCTAGATAATAGCTCCATCCGAGAGGGGGTACAATCTTTTTTTTATCATTTTGTCCCTAAGATCTAAATACTACTTGGTATTTTACAGATAATAAATTTTTGATAAATGCATATTTAACACAATTAGATTTAGCTTATTACATGGTTATATTTGGATTGTTATTTAATGGTATTTTCCTCCATAAGACTATAAGGGCAACAAAGACTGAGATCAACAATTTGCATTTCTCACTGAGGCTCAGATTTTAACAAAGGGTTTCGTACAAATGCCTTGTTTCCTCCATTATAAAACTCCATGAAATGTGATTCATCAATGTTGCGGGGTAGTTATGAAAAGACCACCAACGGCCGAATAGAAGTGAGGCATGATTTTATTCACAGCCACATGCTTTTATTACAGCTGGGCCAAACCTGATCTCCCTGGTGTTAAGGAGCAGAGAATGGCCCCAAATAAAGGGGGCAGTGAGATCATATGGACAGAATACGTCATTATTGAGTTAACCAATTACAATCCATAGCATTTCGTAGTAACCAATTACATTGTAATACACAACTGCCCTCTTTGGTTGGTGCTGGGAGCCACACCAGCCTTGCTGGATGACATGGTCACAGTAAGGAAATGGCAGACGTGCATGGCTCCTGCCATAAGAGGCAGAAACTGGCATCTCCTTCTGCTACTACTGCTCATGTGAAATTAAGCCTGTTGCTATTGATTAGGCCTCACAATGTTCCAAGTCAGACCAATATTCCCCACACAGATACCTCATGGGAAGAAGCATATTCCCACCTCTATAAAGAAGAATTTAAACAAAGTACTGCCAATGTTTTGTTGAAAGGCTCTTCTAATGAGCCTCACAAATTTAAAGCATAGAAAATGAAGGGGGTTAAAGAACACAAGATTTACTATTAACTCTGGCCCAGAGAAAAAGAGCCTAATTTAGGAATAAGAAACAAACAAGAGCCAGGCATAAGTTACTGAGCATACATATGCTAAGTATGGGTAAGAGTAGATACAACTTAAACTCATATGCAAAGGCTGGCACATCTAGGA
>NC_043700.1:148349721-148358385 GCF_006229205.1 Suricata suricatta | reverse complement strand
CATTCATTTAACATATTCTTTCTCTCCTAATTTTAATGAAAATTAAAATGGCATTATACAGCAAATTTTCCTTTTATTTAGACTATCAAAAATCAGTGAAATATATCAAGGAAGAATGATACCATACTAGCTTCTTCTATTTCTACCTGATCAAATGGTCAAGAAATTATCATGCTATCAGTCTGATAGATCATATCATGTGTCATTTCAATGTGTTCCAACAGATATTGGGGACCCCCTGTCTGATAAAATAAGAAGATACTATCTTTGAGTGAAATGGACCTGAAGGTCATGCTAATTTTAAGTGTGCTATTTCTTCTTTCCTCTAAGTTTATGCCTAATAGTCCTTCCTACTCTGACAATTAATTATGCTTTTTGAGTTCTCTCCTTCTGATCTTCAAATAAGGTGTTACTCAGGATTCTCTTCACCTTTGACCCAGTCACACTGCAGTCCTTTAAGATCCTCAAAAGCGTTTGGAACACTCTTCTCTCCTTGTCCTCCTCTCCTTGTTTTAACTTAACATTTGGGCTCAAATTGAATATCACATTTTCTGGAAATCTCCCATGTCCTTCCTCTGTTTACTCTCTTCCTTCACTATTAACTTTATGTTTACTAACTTACAATGAGACTTTTCAGGGCAAAAAATAAATAGGTCAAACAAACAAACAAAAACCCACAGGCTCAATATGGAGTCACATATGCTAGGCCACATCACCAAAATGGGGCTTAATTTCCTAAGCTAATTACAGTTACAACCTCCCCCAGAAATGTCTTAACCAGTCAGTTGGGAATTTTCTGGATATCACCAATGAGGTAATCTCTTACATGGGCTTTCTCCTTTTTCCAAAAGAAGAAGAGGTAATCCACATGATAAGACACCTCAAATTTCCCAAGGGAAAATGACTTTGCCTGAAACCCTTCTTTTCCTTTGCTAATAATTTCCTTGCCCGGCCCTCCTTCCTATAAAAATCTTCCATGTTCTATAATTTCTTGAGCTCCCTGTATTTTCTAGATAGGATGATGCCTGATTCATTAATTGCTTAATAAAACCAATTCACTCTTCATATTTACTCAATTGAATTTTTGTTCTTTAGCAACAAAAATCATATCCTTTGGTTGAAATCAATATTGCATAGTAGTTAAGAGCAAGTTTCATTTTTAAAAAAATCATATTTAATTAATATACAAGTTACATTCAGCAATTTCACCATTTTTAGTATGCACCTGTGCAAATTTGAACAATTTTTATAGTACCGTTACCTGAAAAAAATTCTCTGCTGCTCTTGTTAAAGAAAAATTATATTAAACTGGGGCACCTGGGTGGCTCAGTCGGTTAAGTGTCTGACTTCGGCTCAGGTCATGATCTCATGGTTTGTCAGTTCGAGCCCCACATCTGGGTCTGTGCTGACAGCTTGGAGCCTGGAGCCTGCTTCGGATTCTGTGTCTGCCTCTCTCTCTTTCCCTCCCCCACTCATGCTTTCTTCATTTCTCATAAATAAACTTAAAAAAATTGCAGTGAAGAGACTTAAACACATAAGGAAGACTTTACTCTTAAGAGTTACAATAGAGGTAAACACGATTACCTCTAATAGGGAGGTATATAAGTTTCTTACATACATTGGGTATTAACCCAATGTATTAATTTATTGGGTAAATGGTTTGCCAATATTTTCTTCCATTTCTTTTCATTTTTCTGATTTTCTTTAGCATACAGAAGCTTTTTTTTTTTTTATGTAGTGCCATTTGTTTATTTTTGGTTCTGTTGCTTGTGTTTTTGGAGTTATATCCAAAAAATCTTTGCCAAGACCAGTGTTGTCAAGAATGTTTTTTCCTACCTTTTATTCTAGTAGTTTTATAGGATGTTTTTAAAAAAATTAACATTTATTTATTATTGAGAAACAGAGAGAGACAGAGAATGAGCTGGGGAGGGGCAGAGAGAGGGTGAGACACAGAATCTGAAGCAGGCTCCAGGCTCTGAGCTGTCAGCACAGAGCTGGAGATGGGGCTTGAACTCACAAATAGCGAGATCATGACCTGAGCTGAAGTTGGACACTTAACCAACTGAGCCACCCAGGCGGCCATGTAGTTTTATAATTTTGTGTCTTTCGTATAAGTATTTAATATATTTTACGTTAATTTTTATGAGTGGCATAAGAGAGTGCTACTTTTCTTTTCTTTTGCATGTAGATATCCAGTTTTCCCAACACCTATTATTGAAAAGAAAATAAATCTTTATTTATTTATTTTAATCCTTATTTATTTTTTTAAGAGACAGAGAGAGAACACGAAAAGAAGAGGGCCAAAGAGAGAGGTGGACACAGAATCTGAAGCAGGCTCCAGGCTCTGAACTCTCAGCAGAGCCTGACGTGGGGCTCAAACTCACGAACTGTGACATTATGACCTGAGCCAAAGTCAGATGCTTAACCAAGTGAGCCACCCAGGGACCCCAATAAGTCTTTAAATAAGGTGGTACAAGTTTATAACTTTGCCTTTTTTCAGATCATATTGATATTTTATTTCTCTCCTGATTTATATATATTTTAGAACAAACACACTACTGAAATATTAGTCATAATTGTGTTGAATTTATGAATTTGTTTGAGTAAAATCAACATCTTAGTAAATCCATGAAAATGGCATATGCACTTGTTTTCTAGGGCTACCATAACCTAGCACCACAGATTGGATGGCTTAAACAACAAAAATTAATTTTCTCCCAGTTCTGGAGGCTGGAACCCAAGATCAAGGTGTCAACAAAGTTGGTTTCTTCTAAGGATTCCCTCCTTGGCTTGTTGATGATTGTCTTCTCCCTGTGTGTCTTCACATGATCTTCCTTCTGTGTGCATCTCTATGCACTAATCTTCTCTTAAGGACATCAGTCATAATGCATTAGAGCTCATTCTAATGACCTCTTTTTAACTTAGCTGTATTTTTAAAGACTCCTTCTCCAAATATAGTCACATTCTGAGGTACTGGGAGTTAGGGACTCAAAATATAAATTCTTGGAGGAAAACAATTCAGTTATATTTAGTATAATTCTCTACTTAGCTCTTTGATTTCTTTTAATGCTATTTATAGTTTCAAGGTGGAAATCTTTTAGATAGTCTTGTATTTTACATCTCTCTGCTGATATTATCCATTTGATCCTAACTGTTCTTTACCATTTCAGTATTTAAGATATAAGCCAGTAAGCACAGTTATCCTTTTCTGATAGTTCCAATATCTAGGCCATTCTGTGTCTGGTTTTGTTGATTTCTTTGGCTCTTACAACTTGCTCTATATACTTTTGAGTTTTTTCTATGTCTTACAGTTTGTTTCTAAAAGATGGCTTGTGTTGGATAATAGAAAATTAGGTAAATAATCTTTGTGCATAGAAATGGGCATGTCTTTCTTTCCTCTAGGTCTTTTTTGGGGAGTGTTTATACCACCCACCAAAGACCTAATCTGGGATTAATTATGGGTATGGTATCTCTCAGTACATCACATGTTTTAGATTACTGTGGTATTGTCTTGTGTTTATAGCAGGGGCTGGTGTTTCTGAGGAGTTTTCTCAATGTCTGTCCAACCTCAGCATCAGAACTTGCTTTTTCAGGTAGGAAGCTTTTCCAGGCTCTTGCCCTCTTCCAACAGTTGATTGCTGTGATTTGCTGGTCAACACTTGTTGGCCTGGTGGAGAGGTTAGTGAGGTGTTCTCTGTTGTTCTATGTCTTTTAGGGAGGCGCTGTCCTCCTGGGTTTGGGGGCCAGGAATTTCTCAGTGTCCTTGCCTTGGTATCAGCAGTAGGTCTAGGCATAACATTTACTTTTCTGCTCAGCCAGGGGTACAGGGTCTTCTATTTTTCCTGTCCCCCCAGCTACAATGGATTCCCATCATTGTCCTATAAGTGTGATAGTATTTGTTTACTTACGTTAGAGTTTCAGGGCACTTATTACTTTGAAGAGATAGGAGAAAATAATCCAGGTAGAATTTGTGTTTTTCTAAAGAAGCTAATCTTCTCTTCTCCTGTCTGCATCACTGGGGACACATTCCTTGCTCTCCTATTCAACTCAACATCCAATTTGTGAACACTCTGTGAGGTACGTGGAGAAAAGCCTGAGAGCGGCTGCAAATTCCCAGTGTGTCTGAAACTTTCATACTTTTATATTCTCTTGATATCATACTCATCCTTCATTTAGCTGATCTCTTTTTACTAGTGCCTGTGGCATTTACCATTTTAAACAAATGTTCACTTCCTTGTAGGTGCCTGTTTTTGTTTAGATTTGAGCTATTAATAGGTTGTCTTACAGTTATCTGATGAGTTCAAGTCAATCTGTGTATTTGCAAATTGTTCAGACTTTATTGTTATTACTGGTGTAAATGTGGGAGTGATGCTCTTTCTAGGTTTGTACATCGTTAAGAGAATCTGTAGTCTCAAGATTACAGGTTTTTGAGTGAAATACCTCAAGGTGATACCATTATATTATTAGCAAGCTATTTAATTTCCCAGGCTGCAATTTCTTTAATAAGCTGGATAAGCATACAGCAAGAACTATGTTCAAAAGTTATGTTTTTATGGCAATTGATATGGAGATGGAACCAGACATTGGATCTGAATTTTAGTTTGGCCATTCTTTTTTGTTTCCACTAAGTTCTCTGAGAGCCCTTACACTTATCTGCAAAATGAGAACATCTGACTAAATTGTACCCATACTGCTTCTCTACCATTATCTGAAATTATTATCATAGTTCCATCTTACAACACACAATGTTTTTGTTGTGAAGTTTTACTATCTACTTCCTGCAGATGCTCTGTTTGTGTGTGCTTGAGTATAATTGTGATTGATTGCTAATGAAAACCTTAATATTAGGAGCACTGAATAACATAGGCATATGATTTGTGAACTATGTTGCTTTTTAATGCATTGTCATTAGTCATCTTTTCTTATTCTGAAGAATGCTAGGTTGCTACTTATAGTGAAAATCAGAGTTGGGGCCATCTAGGTGCCTCTGTAGGTTAAACCTCCAACTCTTGATTTTGGGTCAGGTCATGATCTCACAGTTTGTGAACTCAAGCCACACAATGGGCTCTGGCTCATAGCACAGATCCTGCTTGGTTTTATTTCTCTCCCTTTCTCTGCCCTTCCCCTGCTTGCATGTGTGCACATTCTCTTTCAAAATAAATAAATAAACTAAAAAATTCTTTAAAATAAAATCAGAGTGAAAAGTTAAGCACTCTTGAAACATAACAAACATGTTTATTTGGGAGCTCCAGTAGACTTATTAAATGTCAAATGTATTTCTTTTTTTTTTAATGTTTTTTATTTATTTTTGATACAGAGAGAGGCAGAGCATGAGAGGGGGAGGGGCAGAGAGAGGAGACACAGAACTGGAAGCAGGCTCCAGGCTCTGAGCGAGCTGTCAGCACAGAGCCTGACGCGGGGCTTGAACCCACGAACGTGAGATCTGACCTGAGCTGAAGTCAGAGGCTTAACCGACTGAGCCACCCAGGTGCCCCCAAATGTATTTCTTAAAATAAGTTGTTTGTTCATCTCAGCAACAGTATTAAGTCCAGTCACTTAATTTTTGTAATTTTCTATTTGTTCTTTCAATATGGTGTACATGCATGGTTTCCCACTCACTGAGAGGAGAAAGATTCTGAAACTTCATGCTATTTTACAAAAAAACACAAATAAATAAAGATTAGCTTCTAAGGAAGTATCTGCATTAAGTTGGATAATATTTAAGATACTATCTTTGTCACTAGATAATCATGTAAAGTGAATATTAAGAATCCATTATTGAGCTTGAGAAACAGGAGTAAAAAAAGAAAACTTAAGATGAAAACAATACAAATTATTTACTCAGGGTATTTTTCTCTATTTGCTAAAATTTCACTGCACACTTTAAAACCAAATCTGTATTTGCCTGATGGGTCACTTAGATAGTTCATTATAAAGGCTTATCCCATTTTTATAATCACCAATAAATTATTCAGCAAGGCACCAAAAATGCTTAAACAATAGAACAGTTGGTATGAAGGCATTCAATTGGCAGTGAAGTTCTGTCTTCCAGGCCCATATTTTGCAGTAATTTAAAAACTGAAGATGTTTATAAAATTAAAGTTCTGCTGACTCCAGCAGGTTTGAGAACTGAAGGCTTAATATATTTGTTAAAAGAAATGGATCATTTGATATTATAGGACATTCTATGAACAGTGCCCAGTTCCTCTCTCCAGTGAAGCAGGAAAAGCATAATCTGGATATAAAAAAGAATCAAGATAAGTGCTGATGATTAACCCAGCCTTACAATACAGGAAAATTCTCTTTCTTCAAGATTAAACATCCAGTAGTGTGGTCCAGTGATTATATTTCAATAAGAATATATTTCCTTTGGGGAGGAATATAAGGTTACTTACTAGAGATACTTAAGTAATTTATAATTTCAAAATTTAGCAGTGCCCAGGGCTACACCAAACAAATGTAAAACAACAAACTTCTAAGTCTTGAATCAAAACACTTCATTTGTTGATCAGCAATTGGAATTTTTTATGAAGTAATGGATTACCTAGTCTATACTTCGTAAGATGTCAATTCAGTTTTTCCACTCATTAATAAAATCTTAATTGTTCACTTCTTGTTGGTTTCATGAGATCATTTGAATTATTGATTCTTCCCTTTAATATTGAACTGACATGGACTTAAAATCTTTAAAAGAATATCAGAAAATAATAAGATGTATGTTAATTCAAAATATAAATTATCTTTAGATTTTTTTTTTTTTTTTACATTAGGCATCTAATTACAATTTTGGATACAGGCCGAAAAGGAAAGAGAAAAGTCTGCTTCCTACTTACTGCCTTAGCCCAAAGTCCTGGGTTTAAGTGTTTATAGGTCTTAACATAAACTGACCATGACAATGATAAATCTTCAAGTACATCATTCCAGATCATAACCGAGTTTGGAGCAACAGTTCTAGATAATTGTGGTGGCCTATTCTGAGTAAATGAGAAAATATGATTCTTTTCAAAAGACTTTAGGCAAATGTCTAAAGACATAACTAGATGGGGCCTAAGCCAAGCAATACAAATTAATAAGCTAGTTTAGAAAATTGTGATTACATTTACCATGGAAATGCTAATAATTTACCTTAACTAAATCTGCCTTCATTAGGCACAGGTACAACTATTGGTATTGTACTGGAATTTTACAGATATATGTCAAGTTTATAGATTGTTTCATTCTAGAATTATAGGAAGTTAAGTTTTTTAACATGTTAATATTTAAATACACTCACATACCAATCACTACTTAAATCTACAAATGGTTGTTTTTTCACTATACGTAGAATACAGTTACTTAA
Organism: Suricata suricatta; assembly: GCF_006229205.1. NCBI lineage: Eukaryota > Metazoa > Chordata > Mammalia > Carnivora > Herpestidae > Suricata > Suricata suricatta. Next base: position 148,351,046 of record NC_043700.1, on the reverse strand, counting down.
ACTGTCAATTATTCTTCATTGTAAAGCTTTGCCTGTGTGTGATCATGAATAGAAAGAAACAAATATTAAATTATAAATATATAGCAACAGTTAAATTTAATAAAGAATACTTATGAGAAAGGCTCTAGCCTAATCTGAATCCTAAAGTTGAAGTATAAACCTTTGCATTACAATGGTCTATTTATAACTCCAAGAGAAGAAACAGTCTGTTATTTTGCCCTTTAAATAAAATACATTAATGAGCATTATTCCCTCTGGGTTCTATCTTTATTTAATGTGAGAGAAAAGAAAGGAATGTCCACCAATCCAGTAAGTTTAGCCACAGGAAAATTAGATTTCCTTGCTGGGAGCCGCACCGGCCTTGCTGGATGACACGGTCACAGTAAGGAAATGGTAGACATAGCACGGCTCCTGCCACAAGGACGGAAGCTAGCATCTCCTGTTAACTCATTGCTCATGTAAAATTAAGCCTGTTGCTGTTGATTAGACCTCACAATGTTCCAAATCAGACCGATATTCCCCAAAAACCTCATGGGAGGAAGCATATTCCCACCTCTATGAAGAGGAGGTTAAACAAGGCACTGCTGATGTTTTTCAAAAGACTCTTCTATGGAGCTTCACAAACTTAAGACATGGAATTAAAGGGGGTTAAAGAACACGAAGATAATGTTTACCCTGACCAGGAGATAGAAAGCCTAATTTAGGAAATAGAAACAAACAAGAGCCAGGTACAAGTTACTGCGCATACATATGCTAATTTGGTGCCCACTGTGAGGATAGGTAAGAGTAGTTACAACTTAAACTCTTATGCAAAGGCCGGCTGGTCTAGGGGCACCTATGGCACTAACACCTTCAACATCAAAGAACAAGGTTGACAAAAGGTTTACTTACTAACCATCACGAATGTATTCTTCCTCTTGTGAGCCAAATAGAATGCCTCCTAGCCCTATGACTGAATTTTAGCATCATTGTTATAAAATGTGTTTGCTATCGGCTTCTCGCTGAAAACATCTTGCTATCTTCTTAGTTGTAAGATTTACTACCAGTTCAAACAAATGTATATGTTATCTGCTTTTCACTGAGAATATCCTGTTATCCTATGATGTGTAAGTTACCTCATTGTAATTAGAATAGTTTTGAAGAAATACCTCTGTAAAACCTGTTTCTGCACCCTTTTCAAAGCACTTTTAACACTGAGAATTATTTGTAAAAGTTCCACCTTTTGATGTCATAAGTCTTTAAATAAAGGCCCAAGACCTGGCTAAGGAGGAGTTAGATGGAGATATAAGAAGATACAGGATACAGGAGAGACAGGAGATGGAATA
>NC_043700.1:148277864-148349621 GCF_006229205.1 Suricata suricatta | reverse complement strand
CAATGTAGAAGGAAAACACCAACAGGGAAATAGAATCCATAATGAGTACATTTTGTCTTGGACCATGTCTAATACCTAATTTGATTGTAACTCTTTATTCTGCTTCTCTTCAGAAGTCTTCAATAACTTCTACCACTTGCTTAATCCACACTAATATAAACCTCTTTGTATCCAATTAAATGGTTACCTAATAGAATGAGCTAAAAAATTACATGCAGCATTACTCCCAGAAAACTCAAAAGTGTATATGTGACGACAGCATTTTTGTGCTCAAGTTTTCACCTTCATGCCCCAGCGTACGGATTTTTGAGTTTTAATCTTGGGCAGACTCAGAACTATTTTCCTTCAGAAAGTCCTAATCCTGTCTTGAGAATCCCTGCACTCTATCTTGTACCGTGAAAAATTTTAGGGCTCAATTATTAAAAGAATAAAAGTCATACTTTGTAAACTATTTGGAAATTTAATGTTTAATCAAAGCACAATCTGGCATGGGATGCTAGTATCTGAAAAAATAGATGAAAAATGATTAATTTTAAAGGTGTGAACCTTAGGGATAATTTTTAAAATGAATAAACTAAAGCTGAAGTTTCAGGCAGAACTAATTTCAGGCAGAACTCAGTATTATTTCAATTCGGTTTGTCTGAACAACAATCCCACTCATTTCAGTGATTATTGAGATCTGTAGATTACAGGTCTTGTCTCAAATTGTAATATTATATCTGGCAATAATAATCTTGAATTGCCATCAATAGCCAAAGACTTAGCTAAAACATCTGCTATTTCAAAGGGCTACCTAATGTATAGGTAAACTTTTCCTTATTTCAAATACTGAGGATAAATGACATTATATGCCACTAGCCTTTTTCAGAGAGTCACCCAAAAGGACAGACCTACCAACCAGTAGACGTGGCACATTGGGTAAAGTCCATGGTTAGACGTAGGATAACCAAAGATATGTAGTCCAATCTGGGCCTTATTCAAAAATGGGAAAAAAAAACCCTAAAACTAAAAGTATTGAAGTTTATTACTTTTGAAATATGGATTGACTATTTTATTTTAATTATTGTAACATTAGAAATATAATGGCTCTAGGTACATATTCATGTATTTTAATCAAGTTCTAGGTTTATACACATTTTTTTTTCTTAGGTTATATACATTTTTAATGCCATTTCTATGGTGCTTTTCTTAAAAATGTATTTCTCCATATGTTGTCAGCATTTTTTTAAACTGCAGTATTTCTTAGAGTTGCATTTTCTGCCTTCTATATATGCAAAAATGGCCATTTCTATAGTTTCTTCTCTTTAGCCTATAATACTTGTACTGAAAACCAAAACACTAAATAGTCCTTTAACAGGTCCTGATATATCTTATAAGCTTAGATCAAAGTCTGCAGAATGGAGACCCTTTTCAATTGTATTTTTTTGTTCTTATTGTTCATGTGTAAATGTCTCAGCCCCAATGTTGGTGCTTTTTCCTGAAATGTTTGAGGATTCTTTGGGACAATTTGTGTATTACCATTCACCTTAATAGTGGCTTACAGGGGGTCTCAGGTCTATTTGATTCCAACTATTTGCCTACCAGATACCAAAATATTGTGATGAGCATCTCTTGCTCTGTTCTTTCCTACTTTGTTGATCTAAGTCTTTTTCTTTTTCAAATAATCCCTTTATTATAATTTTAATGGATTTTTTGGGATAGAGAAAAATTCTCAGTACCAACAAAAAAGAGAAGTTTAAATCAATTTTAATATATCCACAAATGTGACTTTTGATTACAACAAAACTTATCCCAACCTGAAAATAACCATGCTTAACAGAAAAAGTAAAAGTGTAAAAAAATCATATTAAAGACTTCTCTTTAAAAAGGAAAATGAAAATATGAATGAAGTAATTGGAATATTAAACCTTTTCATATGTTCTAAAATCATTGGCAAACCTTAAATTAACCACTCAAATGTAATACATGTTTTTGTTTCTTTTCTTTTTATTTTGGTTTTCTGCTAAAAACTTTAATCCAAGGCAAATAATTTGATTAATACTTTCTGATAAGAATAATGAAAGCATTTGCTCCTTTATGAAAGTGCTTGACACAAACTATATTATTTAATATTTAGGTATATTTCTTTTGTAAACCTGAGTACAATGCTTAGGAAAATATTTAAAAATATCTTTTGAAATTTTGGGTTAGTTAATCTTAGCCCCTTTACCAGCATATTGGCAAAACTTCCAGTGTTGATAAGATCTTTATTACTGATTGGTCTTCTTTCTCCTTGATATTTTTCTTACTCTTTGATGAGGTTTTTAAACTGTACAACCAGGAAGTATTTCATATTGGTGATTGCATACCTCACTGTGACAATTTCAAAAACTGTAACATTTTTAATAAAATGAAAAATGAGCAAGTTGAAGTTGAAGTTGATAAAGTTGAAGAAGATAATTTCATGGTGTATGATACATTCACAAGAAGCTGACCAGCTATCACTTGGCTACTTTGATTTCCATAATATACATTTATAGGGTTTTGGTTGAAAGTCTTATATCTTTATGTTGAAGATTATTATGGAGATTATCTAGAACTTTCCAAATGAAGTAAAGGCTGTTTTTCTTTTTCTTTTAATTTTTTTTTTTTTGCTTCTCTTTGTGGTGAAAAACAATACAATTTAACTGAAGCTTAAACATAATAGGTTTAAAACTTTATTTTTTTTCCTAATTTATTTCTCAAAGTCTGCTTTAGAAAATGTATGGTTAGTTTTTCTTGCAGAAAGAATATTACATAGATTATTTTAATTTAATAAAAAACAGAATCCAGCAAAACACATTATAATTTAAGGAGCCATCACAATAAAAATATAAATGAAGATAGGTTAGGTACATTGCCTCTGAAATAATCAATGTCTTTTTTTTTTAATTTTTTAATGTTTATTTATTTTTGAAAGAGACAGAGACAGAGTGTGATGAAGGGAGGAGCAGAGAGAGAGACAAAGAAACCAAAGCAGGCTCTAGGTTCTGAGCTGTCAGCACAGAGCCCTAGTGGGGCTCAAACTCCTAGAACCACGAGATCATGACCTGAACCAAAGTCAGAAGCTTAACCGACTGAGCCATCCAGGTGCCTCTAAAATAACCAATGTCTTTTAATCTATTTAAATAGCTGAGTATAAGATTTTTGGATTAAAATTAAAAAATTATAACTCTGGCAGCAGTGAATAATTTTATTAGTAGGTAGAAGTGTTTTCATTGAAACCAAAACTTGAGACAACATAACCTATATTTTCTCTAGATTGATAAATATCCTTCATCTATCGCAATAAAGGAGAAAATCAGGTAATTTAATATCACCATATTAAAAGACCTTATACATATTTAATTAATAATATCTTTTAGAAGTTGTTACCTCTTCATTTCTGTGCCCTGTGCATTTTAACTTTTCTACTTTTCATCAAATTTGTCTGAAATAGACAAATATGTCATATCAAAATAATATAGCAAATTTAAAAGATGTTTAAATTATCTCAAGTTAGAACATTGAGAAATCTATCCATCTGTTTCTCTTTGAAATTTACAGTTCTGAGAAGATGAAAAACAATTAATATCTGTGAAAACAATGTGAAAGAATATAATTTAGTTTTCTTCCCAAGGAATAGTAAGTAAAACAACTAGAATGAAACAACTCATGCAGTGATGATATAAAATATAGACTTAATAAACACATAACATCTCTAAAATGGGATTTGAAATTTGAAAATAATAGAAAAAAAGTTTCACAAAATATATAAATCCTTCCAACCCAGTTGTTATTTCATGATAGAATTGATTTCCTTATATTTCAAAGTCTTTGGTAGAGTTATCACATAACTATGCTGAGAGGCAAAACAATTCTTTTGCTTTAAAATAGCATATTAGAGGGATGGCTGGGTGGCTCAGTCAGTTAAGCGGCTGGCTTTGGCTCAGGTATGATCTCGTGGTTCATGAGTTCAAGCCCAGTGTTGGACTCTGTCCTGACAGTGCAAAGACTGGTTGGGATTCTGTCTCTCCAGCTCTCCCCTCTCCCACTCTCTCTCCTGTTCTGTCTCAAAATAACTAAACTTTAAAGAAAACAAACAAAGCCCAAACATAATTCCATATAGTTCTACATGTTCTTTCCATTTTTGGACTATCAAGAGTCTGAAAACATATTTTGCAAGAAAAGTTGAACATTTGTTATATTACCTATTACAGTGTCTTTGTGTGTGTGTGTGTGTGTGTGTGTGTGTGTGTGTGTGTGTGAAGAGAGAGAGAGGACAGAGAAATTAAGGTAATATAATATAGATGTCATAACCTGAGGTTCAAAGTCGGCTGAGTAGGGGTTCAGAAAAGCATAAGGTGAAAAGAGAAAGAAAAACACAGGACAAACACTGGGAAAGCAGGAAGCTATGCATTTGGTTGTTTTGTTTTGTTTTTCCCAGACTAGTAGAATGTATATCCAACTATGATGATATTAGTAATTATGGATTCTCTGATCTAAGGAAAGAGAAAATAATGCAGAAATGGGAATTTTGGATAGTAGTAAGGCTGAAATACTTGCAATATATGTGATCTTTACTAGGATATTGCTTTCAGTAATAGGAAACAGTCTGGTATTGAATCCTTCTACCAGGAACTTGCTGACAGGCACCAGGCAAAAATGATTAGATCCCTTACCTGACATATTTGAGCTGGAAGTGAAGAAAGCTAGAAGCAAGATTCAGTCCAGAATTACTGGTTCAAGTCATGTATTCAGTCTATGGATAAAATTGCTATTACAGTGTTTGTCCTTGTGTGTGAGTGTGGGTATGCATGTGTGTGTGTGTATTTTTAAGATTATATTATTTACACATGTTAATACTAGGCATTTTTCAAAACTCCTCCATTAGGGCTAGTTTCTATCAAGTATGTAGGAAGACATTAAAACATTTAAGAAGAGAAAGTTCCTAAGTAGCTGCCAGCAGGAGTGGGCTAACTTGATTTACCTGAAAAAACAATATTATCAGTAATTTCTGCCCTTAGGGCAATGCCTTTTTTTTTGAAAGATATGTCCTCCTTCTCAAGAGATGCCTTACCCCTTTTTTATTTAGGACTTTAATATATCAACCATGCTTAAACAAAGAAAAACACTTCAGCAGTTTTCCTGGGGCTCATCAAAATATGGCAAATGTAAATTACCAGTCTTCCTGATTTAAAAGTATTATTTGTTGAGTTTTTTTTAAAGCGAAGAACTTTGCAAAAGGGCAAAGAAATATATTGAATACACTGAAACCAACAGTCAAATATTTTCATAATTACATGATTTAAAATTCTAACTGACATCTATGACAAAAAAATTACTTAGAACAAGGATGAAATAAGCAGAACCAATCTATTAGCTCAATGTTTACCTTGTGGTAATCACACATATTACATAATTATTTCTCAACATGTTATGAGGTCGGTATCATTTTTATTATAACTTTACACAGGAAGAACTACCAAGTGAGAAACCCAGAAAAGTAAGATACGTATTCTAGATTTTGATATAAACATGTTGCGCATAAACACATTTATATAATAAGGATGTTCTTTTTAACAAATATTTATCAATTGTATTACATTCTTGGAAACTTGTGGTTGAAACAGATTTGATATTTTCTTTGATGGAGCCTATAGTCTAAGGGCTTGCTTTAAGGTTAGTGAAAACAATTCAATATATAAAGACTGTAGTAGAATGTATACCTAAATTTATCCCGGGGATAATGGAAAGTATTTTGGAGGAGAGGAATTCTAAATTTGGTTATAGAACAATGAGTGGAGATAACCAATGATAAGACTTTAAGAGCATGAAATTTGGAACCAGACTGCCTGGATTTCTATTCCAGCTCCCCATTGCACTACCTAAGTTAATTAGAATAAATTGGCTTCAGTTCCCTTATTTATAAAATGTGGATAATAATATCATATCTGTCATAGATCAATTATTTGATTTAAATTTATTTACATATGCATTTTGCTTAGAGCATAGCCAGGTTTATGGAAAGGACTATAAAAGTGGCTATTCTTCTGTTTACTTTTTTAAAAGGTTTATATATTTCTATTGAGAGGGGAAGAGAGGCTGTGAGCAGGGGTAGGGCAGAGAGAGAAGGAGACAGGGAATCCCAGGCAGGCTTCGTGCTGCCAGTGCATAGCCTGATGCAAGGCTTGAACTCATAAACCACGAGATCATGATCTGAACTGAAGTCAAGAGTCTAATGCTTAACTGACTGAGCCACCCAGATGCCCCTCTTATTTTTATTTCTTTGTTCTTATTCTTATTCTTATTCCTGTTCTTAAATTTCATAAGTAATATGCACCAAACACATAACACACATCCCCTAAAACATCTGAATGTAGTCAAGCAGCAAGAAAGAGCACAAGATGCTTATGTAGCCATAGGAAATTCGGTGTATGGGTGGTGGAAGGGTAAGAGGACCAAAGCTGAGTTAAGACGAGCCCAAGTCACAGAGTGACTTAAAATTGCATCACAGGACTTCAACTCTGTAATAGGTGAAAAATCCCAAGTCTAAAATTGGCACATTTTATATTTTTATATGCCTCCCAGAGGGAAGACAATTGATTTATATGTAGCATAGCCAGAAACAAGGATATTTAGAGGGCTACCGTAATGGTACAGGTGAGAAATGAGGAGGGCTCAAATTGATGTAATAGTATTAGATATGAATAAAAAGGGGCAAGCAAATTTAGAAATATAAACAGGATTGTTTGAGTAATGTGGTGGGTATAAAGGAAAGAACTGAGCATTCTTTTAAGCTTTTGGTAACACTGACTGAAGTTTAATTATGTAAAGCAAAAAAAAAAAAAAAGAAAGGGCTAAAAAGGGCACAACAGGAACCAAATTCAATCTAACACAGGGTGGGCTTGAGATGACATGGATGAAGGTGTCCAGTGCAAATCTGGAAAATATATACTAGCCGGAAGCTATTTGTTTTTAACCATCATAGGTCTCTAGAGTTTTGTTTCTTAAACTGATAAATGTTAAGGATAATATGATTGGTGCCAAATTCTAATTTACATTACGGAAACTCTTAATTTTTAATGAAAATAATCAAAATGGGAACTATAGGTATATGTTTTGGTTCCTAACAACCTGCTGCAATTTACATTATGTGACCATTTTATAATTTCAAATTGAGGGGCTGCCTGGGTGCCTCAGTTGGCTGAGAGTCCCACCTCAGACCCACTTTGGATGGTCTATCTCCCTCTGTCTCTGCCTCTCCCTGGCGGGCGCACTCATGCATGGTCTCTCTCTCTCAAAAATAAATAAACATTTTTTAAAAACCCAAATTAAATTCCAAGATTGCATATAAAAGGAATAGGGCCAGCTTTTCTTTAACAGCTCTTTGTGTTTATATTTCTTTTATGTTATTTTTTTCTCTTTGGCAATCAAATCTCACAGAATTTGGCAAGAGCTAAAATAGCTCTGTACAGTGTTCTTTTGACCTTTTATTTATTAAAATGCTCTGGGTACAGATTAGTTTACTTTGCAAATATTTATTATTGTTTTACCTGACTTGAAATGGGAGCTGCAGGCACTTTGATAAATGAATCAGGAGGTTGTCTGGCTTCTCCATACCTTCTGGAATTACTTTTATCCCTTACTGAAATGATATCTTGCAATTTTCTGCTAGTATGTCCCTAGGGAACCTGCAACTGATATTCCTATGAATTCTTTGCCGCAGAAACAGCTCTATTTTCTTTTGCTCTCTGTTAGCGAAGGCACATTTTTGTAAAAAAATATAACCTTCTGAAGCACTGGCTTTCTGCATCTCATGCCCTTCAGCTACACATCACAGATCAAAATGAAAAAGGGTAAGTTGTGAGTAGTCAGGAGAATGGGTCTTTTCTACAATTAGAGGTATATTGTCATAGGATAGTTTTTTTCACATTTTTCAGTTCTACCCATTTTTTATTGGGGTATGAATTTATCATAGCATTTCTTTAGCTGTGTATGACTGTGACAGTTACACCCAGTTTTTCTATAAAATATTGGTTTTAGACATAGAGCCCTCTCTTTTATCAGTATAAAATGACAAGAGTTAGTTCAGCTTCAAATCATACTTGGGAAAAAAAAATCAATACCATGGATTACTTGTGTCACTCTTTGTCCAGGTAAAGTAGTAATAGTTAAAGCCTTCCATGTGATGATACAGGGCCAAGTTGGAAGTTAAAATGTTAATTGGATGGGTGAAGTCATAATTTTTTTTAACAAATCCCCCAAATCCACTGGTTGTCTTCAATATCAAGAGAAGCTTTGTTCAACAAATATCTGTTTCTTTTCATTAGAAATTCTACCACATTATTTTATTATTTTATTCAACAGATATTTATGGATGGCCCACAAATCAATGGGTACCATTCTAAGTTTGGGATATTCAGCAATAAACATGAACATAGAAAGACCCTACTCTTGAGGAGCGTTGGTGGCTAAGTTGGTTAAGCCTCTGACTTTTGATTTTGGCTCAAGTCATGATCTCATGGTTCATGAGTTCGAGCCCCATGTTGTGCTCCATGCTATCAGCACAGAGCCTGCTTGGGAGTCTCTCTTTCTCCCTCCCTCTCTCTCCCTCTCTCTCAAAATAAATAAATACACTTAATAAAAAAAGAAAGTCTCTACTCTCATGGGAAAGGCATTCCAATGGGACAAAAGACAGTGATGAATAATTAATTAAATGTATGAGTAATAAGAAGGAAAAAAATAATACATCAGCCTAAGTGGGCAGAGAGTGACAGGAATGTATTATCTTAAATACACTGGTCAGGGAATATCTCTCTGACTTGGAGACATTTTGAGCAGAGGCATAATACAGTGAGAGAACAAGTTATATAGATATGTAGGAGAATATTCCAGGCAGGGACAACAAGAATCACAAAGGGTCTGAGGCAGAATTCCAGGAATTATTGGTATGTCCCAGAAATAGCAGGAAGTACAAGTGGTTATAGGTAACTAAGCTAGAAGGAGAGATGAAGTCAGATCAGGAAGAGAAAAGTGTGTGAACAGCTTGGAGGCCAAGATGAAGATTTGGGCTTTTATTAAAGGAAGTGGAATTTATGGGCTTTTAACAACACGGCATGAACAGACTTCAGTTTGTAAAAGATCACTCTAGCTACTGTTATAAGTAGCAAGACCACAATTTCAGCCTTAGTTTTGGTTTGTACTTCGGGTATTAACAGATCCCACAAAGTACTACCAAATTATTAGGTCCAGCATGCTGAAGATGATAGATTTTCCCCCCATGTTTTTTGTCACTAGTATTTAATTTTCAGAACTGGATTATCTGACAGTCATTAATTAGATCTTCATGGACTAAAATTTGTGCATATTTACCTAGGAGATCACTTCTCAGATAGGAGCACACCTACTTTTCTGGGTCTTGGTTATGGGATATCTTTGGAAAATCCACAACATGGTGTTACAGCCCCTTGACAATAACAGGTACTATACTTCCTTTTAGTTCCCTGATGATATTAAAAACGGTTATTTTTTGGTGTTTTATATTAAACAATATTAAGCAACTGGTACCATGCAATCAATGAACACCACAGAGGGAGAGCAGGAAACATGTGAAGAGCCCCTATAAAAATTTCTATAATTATGTCATCCTTATTTATATTTTATGTTTCCATAAAATAATAGGAAGAAAACTTATCCTCAGAGTCCAAAATGAGTTTAAAAATTACTATATATGTCATTATGTCTTTGAGCGTGTCCTGGGATAGACCATGGGAAAGGATCAAACTCACACCCTTCCTCTCGAACACCAACTGCATTTCCCTTGGCTGATGTGAACAGTAAACCTTTCTGCAATGGCTTGGTTCTGAGTTGCTGGCAAAACTTCAACGTGTCATCTAATTATCAAGTAAAACAGGCCTCAGTGTCAGAGACTTTGAATTATCAAGAAACACCACTCTCAATACAATGTGAGAATTGTTATGAGAGAAACTGCTAGCTTCCACTCAGGTTCTGTCTCCCTAGTTTTCTGTAGAAAATAAACATTGTAGGTCGGCACATGAAAGCCGAATAAGACTACATTCTTCAGCCTTCCTTGCAACTAAGTGTGGCCGCAGAAAGTGGTGGCCAATGGAATATGAAACGGATGGGCATGTAGAGTCTTCAGGTTTTATTCCTAAGAGAGCAGTCCTACTCTGTTTTCTTTTCTTCCTCCATCTTTCTTGGAAGGGTGCGAGCATGGCAACAAATCACCTGGGAAAGGCAGAAATGAGGGCTGTGCCATAGAAATGGCAGCTCCACAGCCCACGAGTCCGTGTTTAGGACACCATGATGCTAGTCCGTCATTTGTGTGGTTACTCTCCTATCATTACATTAAGGAAAAAAACAACTTGCATCTTATTTGACCCACTTTTGCTTAAGGTCTTTGTTATAGCGACATGTGCATAACATCTTAAAAATAAAAGCAAGTGGGATTTCTAATAAATGCATCCATCCTTTTCATAAAATTAACTACCATAGACAAGCAGATTTTATGTCTGCAAAGTTCAGAACATTACTGCAACTTTAAAATCCAGATTAAGCAAATTTTATTACCTCCTTAGTATTGTCAGATTACCTCTCCATGATGAAAGCTTGTGTCAGTCTTCTACGGTGTAGCTGCATTTTATACTTGAAAAAAACTTAGATGAATATATTTACTACCTAATATCATCTATAAACTCCACATGTAAAGGGATCCCAACCAATCATATATATTTCTCATCAGTGATATGTATTTAGATATTATAATTGTGTCAGACTTGACTTCGATTCAACTCAAAAACTATGTTTAAAAACTTAGTCTGATCAAAAGTCTTTGATCAAGGAATAATTCTCTGCTGCTATTTTTTGCTCCTCCTTTAATCTCTGAAGCATGGCCTTAAGTTTTAGCAAGGTTGAAGAACTTTAAAAAATTCACTTTAAAAATGTTTTGTTTTTTTTTTTAACTTTCTAAAAGTAATGCTATTATTCCAGATTACTGGGCATGAGTCTACTCCCCTGTGGTTGCTGTCAGTGAAAATCCTGTGTAATGTGGCTCATTGATCTCAATTTCATCTTCAGCTATTTGGACCTGTCAGCAATTTAGAACTTCTGCTTTTCTTTCTTTTCCTAATCAACACCTACACACACACACACACACACACACACACACACACACACACACATTTTATCTTATCTCCTTCTGCTTTGTATAGTATGTATGTGTGGTTACCACTGCAGCTCTGAGAATCTGGACACTGGGCACTCAGTTTTGGTCTTTTTTTTCCCTTTCTTGCACAGTTTTGGTAATACTTGACAGACTAAATTACAATAAACATTTGTTAAATTTAATTATAATTAGACTAAGAAGACTTCAGTAAAAACAAAGTACCAAACTGTTTTAACTAAATCTTGGGGCAATGGTGATGCAGATGAAATTTATTTTATGTATCAAAATGTATTTTTCCAGACATGAAATATGTGAAGGTCAAGATATTCATTTGTGAAGATGCCATCACCTAGAACCGTTTTCTTGAATTAATTAACTTAAAAGTATGGGTTACTCAGGTGAAGACAAGTACTAACTGTGCTAAATGGTGTGCCCTAAGAAGAGTGAAAGTTTTTTATGTAAGTCTGTTGTAGTTATTTCAAGTTTCCACCCTTGATTTACAAGTATTCACCATAAAAATGTTTCTAATTATATACTCTGATGTAAAGAAGAATTGCCATAGTTTAATTTATTGAAAAGAATTCAAATTCTTTTTTGAACATAATTATATGAACATAATATAATGGCATCATCATAGAATTTGTGATTTAGGAGGAAACAATGAGGTTCACTCTTTTAATCATATGAATCAGTACGTCAAGACTTAGAAAGGATTACTGATAGTCCAAAGCTAACAGACACATGGATGAAAGTCTAAAGTTTTGAAGACATGGCTATAATTTATTAAGCATGTAACATATTCCAAATTTCATATTAGATACGTTTTTGGGAGACAGTTTACTGTTGTGGTACTAAATAAACTAACTATTAAGTTACAGGCATGTCTTGGAGATATTGAGGATTTGGTTCCAGATGACACAATAAAGGCAATCTCACAGGAAAAAGAATCAAATGAATTCTTTGGTTTCCCAGTGCATATGTAGGTTATATATGCACTAAACTGTAGTTTACTAAATGTGCAATAGTGTTATGTATAAAAAATTATGAACATATCTTAATTTAAAATACTTTGTTGCTAAAAAAATTCTAACCATCATTGGAGTTTCCCGTGAGTGGCAATCTTTTTGTCAGGGTCTTGCCTCCATGCTAGTGGGTGCTGACTGATCAGGGTAATGGTTGCGAATGGTCAGGGTGACTATGGCAATTTCTTAAAATAAAACAATGAACCTTGCCACACTGATCAACTCTTCCTTTTATGGATAATTTCTCTCTAGGATATTATGCTGTTTGATAGCATTTTACCCAAAGTAGAACTTTCAAAATTGAGGTCAATCCTCTCAAACCCTGCCACTGCTTTATCAACTATGTTTATATAGAAAATGCTGTATCCTTTGCTGTCATTTTGACATTCCTCACAGGAAATTCTGGATATGATTAAATTGATTTTATATGATATGATTATATTGATACACACACATACACACACACACACACACGATACTAGACCTTCTGGGTAACTTGCTGCAGCTTCTACATCAGCATTTGCTGCCTCACCTTATATTTTATGCTATGGAGATGGTTTTTTTTTTTTTTTTTCCTTAAACCTCATGAATCAACCGCTGTTAAACTTCACTCTTTTCATTCACAGCTTCCTCTACCTCTGTGGAGAGGTAGCATCTTGCTTTGGCTGAATTGGGCTTCAATTTAAAGGAATGATGTAACTGGTTTGATCTTGTGTCCGGACCACTACAACCTGCTGCATCTCAGCAGGAAGACGGTTTTTCTTTTCCACTCATAGCTTGGTTAACAGTTTAACAAAAGAAGCCTATCTTTTTTGGCCTTTTGTCTTCGGACATGCCTTGCTCACTAATTAGTTCTAAATTTTGATTTAAAGTGAGAGACGACCAGGGAGAGGGGAAGAGGGAAAGAGAGGTGGGGAGAGAGAGGGACGCAAAACTTGAGAGACTATTGAATGCTGAAAATGAACTGAGGGTTGAAGGGGAAGGGGGAGGGGGGAAAAGAGGTGGTGGTGATGGAGGAGGGCACTTGTGGGGAAGAGCACTGGGTGTTGTATGGAAACCAATTTGACAATAAACTATTTAAAAAAAAAGTGAGAGACATGTAACTCTTAATTTCACTTGAATACTTAAAGGGCTTTGTAGAATTAGGTGGCTTAATTTCAATGTTGTGTCTCAGGGAACGGGGAAGCCAAGGATATAGAAAGAATAGGGGAATGGCCAGGCCACAGAACATACACATTTACTGATAAAGTTCACTGTCTTGTATAGGCATGGTTCATCATGCCCCAAAACAGTTGTAATAGTAGCATTAAATATCACTGTAACAAATAATAATAAAAAAAGGTTGGAATATTGTAAGAATTACCAAAATGTGACACAGAAACACAAAGTAATTAAATGCTCTTAGAAAAATGGCACTAATAGACTTGCTTGACATAAGGTTGCTACGGTAAGGACGCAGGTCTGAATCAAACTGACTCCAGACAGGCTTCAAGCTTCCCCTCTGACCTTGGAGGCCTAGGTGTTGGCTTCTCAGAATAATTAAACAATAGAAGGGCACACATTGCCCAAGGCAGGAGGGACCACCCTTGTCACACCCAATCAGGAAAGGCCAGCTAACACCCTTAACATTTCTAAGGGGAGGCCTAAAGATGGAGGCTATAAGATAATCACCTATTGCTCCTATTGCTTGAGGCTAGTCACGCCCTACGTGAGGATCCTGGGCCCACTCTGTAATTGGTCAATACTCTAAATGTTTTGATAGGGTCCCGCCAAAAGTAAGGAATACTCTAGGCAATGTGAATGGTTAAACCTGCTGTCAGTAATATTGTATAATAATGATTGGATCACTGTACGTGTGTCACAGTTTCCTGTAACTCCCCCTTCCCAAGCCCATAAAGGCCCTGCCCCACCTTTGTTCGGGGCTCTCAGCACGGATCCACTGTGCTGGTAAAGTCTGTGAGCCCGAGTTTAGGCCCGGCCAGTCTAAGCCCGTAATAAAGCCCTTTGCTTTTGCATGTGTGACTTGGTCTCCCTGGTGGTCTCTGGTTTTGGGGACGATAATGAAAACTTGGTTATCACACTACAAACCTTCAATTTATAAACTAAACAAAACAAAACAAAAAGCCCTGGCAATATCTGCAAAGTTTAATAAAGCAAAATGCAATCAAACAAGGTATGTCTGTATTAAGCAAGGGTTCTGGAGCAGAGCCGTGTAAATGTGTGACATAAGAAATTTTTTTACCCCCCTTCATATCTCAGTGTCTCCTCTGTAAAATAGTATATGTTAGCATGTTACCCACTGAGTGATTATGGGGATTAAGTAAGTGAATATATGTGATAGCATTTTACATTGTGTCTGTCACACAGTTTTAGCTAGTTTTATTAAAATGATCAGGGCACCTGGGTGGCTCAGTCAGTTAAGCATCGACTTTGGCTCAGGTCATGGTCTCAGGGTTTGCGAGTTTGAGCCCTCCATTGGGCTCTGTGCTGACAGCTGAGAGCCTGGAGCCTGCTTCAGAGTCTGCGTCTCCTTCCTCTCTCTGCCCCTCCCCCACTTGTGCTCTATCTCTCAAAAATAAATAAATGTAAATTGTTTTTTAATTAAAAAAATTAAAAAATAAAAAGATTAATTATGTCCAAAACAACAACTGAATATATTCTCTCCATATTTTATATCAGACCACTGAGGCTCTGGTAACTTTCTTACAAATTACAAAATGTGCACGTTTCAGCTGGAATTCAGATGTTGTTTTTGACTTAAAAGCTTTTGTCACTATATTAAGCTGCAATTTCCTGTAGTCTTCAGATTACTTTCAGTGAAAATGTCTTTTGACCTGCATTGTGCTGCCAAAGCTTTTGTTTTTATGGCAAACAGCTTACATGGAATAGTCAAACATGAAATAAAATATGCTGGTTATCTGGACATCTCAAATTGCTAAAAAAAAAAAAAATCTTACCCATAAAACATTTTTTCTTCGATTGGAACAGAATATCATAAAGAAAATTCTGTTTTTGTTTGTAATTACTCTGGGGTTTTCTTCTGATATATGTTGTTATTGCTAATACAGAGAAACTTTGCTTTTATTTATTTTTAAAATATTTATTTCTTTATTTATTTTGCAAGACAGAGTGTGTGTGCAAGTGGGGAAGGGACAGAGAGAGGGACAGAGAGAGAATCCCAAGCAGGCTTCATTGAATTGTCAGTGTGTAGCCCAATGCAGGGCTTGAACTCACAGACCAAGAGATCATGACCCAAGCCAAAATCAAGAGTTGGACACTTACCAAGTGAATCACCCAGGCACCCCAGGACATTTCACTTTTAGAGTTAATATAATGTTAATTGGAATTTTTTGGCCTACATTTTTTTAGGGCCTAAATTTTCTGATTTCCCAACATTTGGTTCAGTTACTTTTCTTACATCAATCAAACTTTAGAGAAAATTAGAGAATGGTTAGAGAAATATTTATTGCCTAAAATATGTTACAGCAAATGATATGTCTTTTTATTTATTTTATTTTTTAAATTTTTATTTATTTTGAGAAAGAGAGAAAGAGGGTATGAGTAGGGAAGGGTCAGAGAGAGGGAGACAAAAAATATCTTTCATAGATTCATAATTGATTCATAGAGTTCCAACTATATCATTTTAATATAAAGTTTTATAAAGGATCAGTAACATAAAATTATGTGTTCTTCAAAAACATTAACACTCAAAGTGTTTTTAAAATAAAGTACCTAAAAATTAAGAAAACTTAAAAATATATAGAGCAAATTTGTAGAGTGATCTGTTATTATAAAAGGGACATTCAGGACAAAATAGATTGAGAGATCATCTATTATGTTATCATGAGTAGGGGAGGAGCAGCAAGAGAGAGAGAGAGAGAGGAAGACACAGAATCTGAAGCAGGCTCCATGCACTGAGCTGTCAGCACAGAGCCCAACACAGTGCTCAAACCCACGAACTGTGAGATCATGACCTGAGCCAAAGTCAGACGCTTAACTGACTGAGCCACCCAGATACCCCTGTCCCAGTGATATTAATTTTGGACTTCTGGCCACAAGAACTGTGAGAATAAATTCCTGTTGTTTTAAGCCATGTGGTTTGTGGTAATTTGTTACAGCAGTCACAGCACAACAAATATACTTGCTCACTAGGGTCCTTTTTCTCCTCACTTAGAAGTCCATCCAATTTCTCCTTTACCTAGTCAGACTGTGTTTGCTCTACAAGTACTGTCCCAATTTCAATGTTTGCCATACATTTTCTTCTGTCACACCAGCCCTCATGATCTTTCATCTCTGAAAGCTTTTTAATACTTTTGCCACAAAATTAGTGCTTAGTTCACGATCTTATAATTGATTGTTTTATTTTTTTCTCATTAATTTTTTTCTCAAATTTATTGTACTTCCCTTCAGTTTATATCTATTCTTTCTATATAGCTCATGGTCCTGGAGTGTTGATCACATATAAAGCATTTAATATACTACCTCTCAATCAAAGGGCTTTCTACCTTTACGCTATTCATTTTTATTCTCTTCTTTCCATGCATATTTTTTCTCATTATTGTGAATCTCTTACACTGTATTATACTCTGATCTTTGATTTAAATGGCAATCTTGGTTTTCTTTTTGATGAAAACTCATTTTGTGGGTTTTGAATGCCATGTTAGAATCCAAATTCTCAACCCTGGCAAACTCTTCAGTGATGAAGAGGTTATGCATATTCACGAGAATACAGTTTTGGATGTGTACCCACTCTGTTTTCATTGCCAACATATAGCTGGCATTTACGAGATTCCCTGAAGCTGTGGCCATATAACAATATTATTTGTAAGTGAACTACAGGCTTTATTTCCAACTGGCTCTTTTGTATACAAAGACATAGCTAGAGACAAAAGGATCAGTTTGAGCATGGCCTCATACACATGTTCTTACTGGTTAAGCCACCAAGGAATCAGTCACCCTGACTACTTGGAAGCCTCAGTTTCTAAGATAAATTGACTGAAGGAAATTAAATGTGGGTATTTGTGAAGTATAATGACTCCAGACAAAGGAAGCTACTGCTATTCTAAGGGAGAAAAACTACTAATTAATCAGATCTTCGAATAGAAAAACAGAGCCCTTTGAATAGATTTAATGGTTTCAACAGCCCAATTGGTCAGAGAGAAGAAAAGATATTGATTTGACTGATGTTTATTTGACAGCAGTCAGACATCTTGTCTGTAAATATTATATAGCAACCTTATTGGCAGATTTTCTCTGTATCTGATAGTGAGTTTGAGATCATATAGATATGACTATAGACAGAGCATGCAAACATATGCACATACCTTACCCATATGTACATCTTACCCAGACATGGCACACATGTGTAACAGACAGCTTGTAAAGAAATGATCAAGTCACCAACTATATAAAACTTACTAATTGCTTGAGAGGTAGAGAAAGAGGATTTACCTTGCTTTTTCTTAATCCCCAACTGTTCAATATTGATTGAAAATAATTTAGTAGCATCAGTAAAATTAGAAGGGGGAGAGGGCCAAAAACAAGTCTTATAGAGGCGTTAGGAATTCATATGTCCCTTCCAATCGATAAAGAAGAGAAGATGTGGTGTATATATATAACGGAATATTATTTAGCCATCTAAAAAATGAAATCTTGCCATTTGCAACAATATGGATGGAACTAGAGTGTATTATGCTGAGCAAATTATGTCAGAGAAAGACAAATATCATGTGATTTCACTCATGTGGAATTTAAGAAACAAACAGATGGAAGAGAACACGCACAGGGGAAGGGAAGGAAAAATAAGATAAACATATAGAGAGGGTCAAACCATAAGAGACTCTTAAATACAGAAAACAAACTGAGGGTTGCTGGTGGGGTGTTGGGAGCAGCAATGGACTAAATAGGTGATGGGCATTAAGGAGGACACTTGTTGGGAAGAGGGCTGGATGTTATATGTAAGTGATGAATCACTAAATTCTACTCTGAAATCATTTTTATACTATATGTTAACTAACTTGGATTTAAATTAAAAGAAAAAAAAAAAGAAGTGTCAGGGACAGCAATGAGACCAAGACTCTTGTTGCAGAGTAGAGCCCTTTGTGGAGCATACAAATAAAAATCTTGAGGGAAGTCACACTTCAGATTTTGCCTTTAACCTAGAGAAAATAGTACGTATGACAACATTGTTGACAATCAAAGAAGTCTAAGATTTAGAAAGAAATATTTTCAAATACCACAAAAATGAATGATTCACATGCTGCAAGACTTATGTTTCTCTTCACAAAAGTTATGTTATACTTCCCAACCCAAACGCTACCACTCTATTTTTGTTAGGTTTTTAGAATTTCTTATCTGTTCTTCTCCATTTCTGTATCATTGCAATTTTCTGCTACAATAGTTTTATCCACAATGTTAAAAAGTAAAATACATTTGCTGAAAATTGTATATATAAGTGTACACTAGAACTATTGATTTAAAATTCATTACATAGCAACCAGAAAAGATCATTTAGCGCAGGATGGTGCTCTGACTTCAGAAATAATTTCCCTCTGATTAGCTTTTCTATCTTTTCCTATTTGCTTTCATCATGGTTGCAAATGCATATAAACTTCTTGTTTATTTGGTTCAGAAGTTTGGTAGTTCCAGTTGTCAGTAGCTGACCCATCTCCTCCATTTCTGTAAATGAGCTCCTTAGCCCCAAGCCTGCTCATATCAACTGTGCTTCACTGAACTGGTGACTCTCACAGACCCAGATTCTTGCTTTCAGGAATATGCTGTTTTTTTCCTAAGATTTTATATATATATATATACACACACACATACACATATATATACATATATTTTTTCTAAGATTATATATATATATTAGCCAGGTGCTATATATTATATATATGTATATGCATATATTATATATGTTTTCTATCCTATTTCTAAGCTATATATTATATAATATATAAGCTATATAAGCTATATATTATATATAAGTTATATATAAAATATGCTATATATTATATAATATATAAGCCATATATAATATGCTATATATTATATATATGTTTTCTCTCCTATTTCTGACCCCTTGCTTCTGCACATCATGGCCTGGATTTAATTTTATCAGAGAAGTCAACTACGAAGTGGAAAATCTAGCTTCAAGAGTAGGGAGGACACAATTTTTATTTTTAAATGAAATGCATGAGGTTGGCCGAGTTGCTCATAGAAATTTAAAATATCTCTCTTTACTCACTTTAGCTATCCCCATTTAAGTTATCTCCAGTAAAATTTGGCATGGGTGAATTTCCTAAATTGGGAGAGAATTTTGTCTGGAGTCTTAGATGAGGAGCAGAAAGTGATGATAATGACCCTTAACTTTTCAAGACTAAGTTATCATTTCATTTCTAAAGATTTTCAGCTGGGAAGCTAAAGCAACACACATGAGAAGATTTCAGGATATTATTATTTTTTTTTTTACTTGTTTAGGTATGCCAGGGTGCTACTGAAAATCTGCCCTTTCTGGGACAATTACCACTTTTTTTTTTAAGCTTTATGTATGAACTTTTTGTATGAACAGACAATGAAAGTCTGTAAGACTAAGATGTTCAAGTACATTACCTTATTTACTGGGACATCAGGGATATTCACAAATGTGCTTTGTCTTCCTCTGTGAGGCTGTGTCTATTATTCCAAAGTACATTTAATTTCTAGACTAGATGTCCTTGTTAATCACCATAAATAAAATAGTAAATGGGTTACTGTTCTGTTTTTGCTCCCTCTACAACCCTTCTAAGTCCTATGGTTATAGGAGTGGGGAGGGAGTGAGGATACAGAGGGCAGGTAGGCAGTTCCCAGTGATGTCCCTTTCTCATCACAGTCCTGTGGGCAGACTGAGAAGAGATTTTCACTGCAAGGTGTTTTATTCTAAATTCCCTTTATCAGGTACCCACTTCTAGAGTTTCAATTCCTGGCTGCTTATCTCTCTGAGAGTCTGCTCCATCTTGTTGGCCATTCCCCAGATCACCTCTGGAAACACAGACCACATCCTAAATTCTATGAAAATTTTTCTCTCCCTCTATTCGCATACTTATTTTTCTGTGGCCAGATACTTCCATTTACTAATTGTGATCTGTTACCTAATTTTGCCTTGGATGATGCAGAGAATTTTTTCCTCATGATTTCTACATCATTCAGGTATAGAATATATCACTCACATTAAAAGAGGTGTCACTTTGCCATTATCATTGCTTTATTGTTGTCAATAATGACTGGTAAGAGGAAAGGGGAATAGAGGCAAAATAGAATTAATACTTCTTTTAATATGACCTCGGGGAAAAAAATGAGTCAAGGTTCACTGAATCATTAGGGTTTTATTCTTTCCAGTAGGAATAAAGTACTTGAGATTTGTGACAGAAAACATAACACTATATAATTGTGTAAAACTATATAATGTGTGTAAAGTGGAAGAAGTTGGCAAAACAGTAAATGTTGCATTTTCTTGTTCAGTTAAACCTTGCCAAGTATTTATTTTTGTGAAAGTAATTTGAAGCTTTTTCTATTAAAATCTTAAAAATTTTTAAGCATCTCCAAAGTTGGAAAGAATTGAAGACTGAGACAGATAATTTTATGACTGTGTAACCCAATGTGGACAAATTCACCCAAAAGAAATATACATAAAGTCAAAAATAAGTCCTCCCAGGGATAATCCATCACACAGCTGATATTGGGTATTCTAATATTAGAGAATTATATAATTCTAATAATTTCTATCTACTCTTTATAGTACAGTTAAGTATATATTTTAATTCTCTTCTTAAGTTGACAGTTCAGTTTTACTCATTTTTCATTTTTGGTTTTAAGAATATTTTGTACAGTAGCTTTTTATTTTCCTTAAAGAAAAACATTGGCCATATACATGGCTCAGTTTCAAGTCTCGATTGAATGGACTTTAATTTGAACATGACATGCTTCATGTTCTTGGAATATCCAGCCATTGGTTAAAGCTGTTGAAAGACTCCACAAATTACTAAATTTAACATTTCTACTATTGAATAGTTACAGATCACATTATTTGTAAATTATTTGATCATGCATCATTATACTACACACACACACACACACACACACACACACACACACACAATGTACATTTTCTATGCCTCAGTAGCAGTGTGGAATACATGACTAACTGATTTTAAACACATTAATGTTTAAAAAAATCTATTAATTCAACACATATTTAAAGTAGTACTCTTAAAAGCTTTCTCTCAGAAATAGAACAATAAAAAATGTCTAGGTAAAAACACAAAGAAAACGCATTATGTGGAACTAAGATTTTCCAAGTATCTCTTAAGCTGAAGTAAAAATCTGTTTCCCTAACCACACAGAGTTACTGTTTATCCACTCCAAAGCCTTAAAAGTTTATTTTTATTGAAAACTCAAAAGGGATATTTTTGAGAAAGACCCACTAATGATGCTAAAATTTTAATTCAAAGAGACAACCAGGTGAGGGGCAGAGAGAGAGAGAGAGAGAGAGAGAGAGGGAATCTGAAGGAGGCTCCAGGCACTGAGCTGTCAGCACAAAATCCGATGTGGGGCTAGAACTCAGGAATTGATCCAAGATCATGACTTGAGATCATGACTTGGGCCAAAGTCATGGCTTAACCAACTGAGCCACCCAGGGGTCCTTTCCACACATTTTATACTGTTTGTATACGCTGCTTAGCTCCTTTCTGCCACCCTTGCATGCTGAGGGCGGTCGTATGAGATGCACTCTACAGTTTACCACGTACTCTGGAATAATTTCCTAAGTGAAATTGTCTTTTGGCGAGTCATCTTCTTATTAACCTATTAATTTAAGAATCTCCATAGGTTCAGACAACTTATTTCAAAATTTCCTATAATTTGCTTGAGAACCATGAAGATGCTTGTAACAGTCTTACTCTTCATATATACTCTTACATAAACTCCCATATTTTCCTATTCAGTTGTAAGTTAATAAAGGATTAATATGCCCTGCATTGCTGCTGCTTAATTTTAGAAGTATATTTGAAAAGTAAACTCAGGTATTTTCTCCATAAGTTTAGGAAATACTCTTTCCTAAGTTTTTCTTGAGCCTTCTATAATAATTTTATCTTCTAAAGCTATGTGACATAATTAGACTTTTAGCTGTTAGGTCTGTCTCACCAAGATATATACAAGAAGATGATATGAAAATAGTCACTGTTGCAAATGAAAATGTAATTTAAGATGCTCAACACATCCTATTTTAATGACTATTAAATACACTATTGAGCCTTGAGATTTTAAATCAATGTTATTTATATCTGATAAAATGCATTATTAAACTGGTGGACAGATTTTAAGCAAATGGTCTATAAATTCTGAAATCAATATATGTTTATTTAAATATATATATATATATGACCCCAATTAAGAGTTGAAATATATAGAAAAATATAACCAGCGCCCATTCACCCCAGAAAGTTCAACTGTGTCCATATGCTATTACTATTACTGTTTCCCCACCACACCCATAAACCACTGATAATTTCCACTGCTCTATATTGCTGTTCCAGAACTTTCTGAAAGTAAAACTATACAATATTTATTTATTTGCATTTGGCTTCTTTTGCTCAACACGATGATTTGAAATTCATCTTTCTTTCTGTGTGTGTTAGGTGTTGTTTTCCACCTTTATTGCTTAGTAGCATTCTGTGTTTAGAGTACACCACAGTTTGTTTATACATTCACCTCTTATAGACATTTGGGTTGTTCCCAGTTTTGACTGTTAGAAATAGAAGTGCTATAACATGTGTTCTACAAATCTTTTCATTAAAATATGTGTTTACCTCTCACGGTTAAATGTCTCAGTGTGGAATTGTTGGATCATAAAGTAGGTGTATTATAAAACTTTATTGTAAGAAGCTGCCAAATTGTTTCCCAACATGTTTGTACTATTTTAAACTTCTACAAGCTGTATATGAATGTAACAGTTTCTCCACATCTTTACCAATGATTGCCATTGTTTTAGCCATTTTAATGGGTGTGAATGATATTTCATGGTAGTTTTAGTTTGTAACTAATGACGGTGAGCAATATTTTATGTCCATATTAGCCATCCTGGTGCATTCTTTTGTGAAGAGCTTGCTCAAGTCTTTGCTCATATTTTATTACATGGGTGATGTGGCATCTGGTTTCTAAAAATAGTTCCCAATAAAACATACCCCCCCCCATACTCATGTCCCCGCCCAAATTGAATCCTAGATGGATCATGACCCATTTTAACTAATTTAATGTGGTACAAGAAATAATATACCAGTTTCAGAAATAAAATGAAAGAAGGCCTGAAAATTTCTGCTTTGGTGTTCTAGCATGCCAACTGCCAGGTTTGAAAGACTATTATCCTGTTGGAAAGAGAGGCCAGGAGGCCGAGATGCCACCTGGAGAGAACAATCACCTGGACTGACACAGAGGACCAGACTTGGAGCATGAGTTATCTTTGGCATCCTACAGCAACTGAGGTCAGCTCATTCAAGTCAACTCTCAAAGTTATGAGAAGAACAAAACACTTGTCTTAAGCTACCATGTTTTAGAATGTTTTTATGCTTTTACATAGTAAGTCAGGTTATTTTTATTTTCATGATACAGGTTTAATAATTATACATTTTTGACAGAAGTCCTTTGTCAAATATACTCATAATGAATTATTTTCTTCCAGTATGTGGCTTACTTTCTCATTTCTAAAAATTTTTTTGATGAAGAAATTGTCAATATTAGTGGAGTTCAATTTATCATTCTAACAGACAGTAGCACTCCTTCTGAGAAAACTACGACTATAGATTTATGGAAATAGTGTAAAAATAATATACCTACATTTACTTCTATAAATTTTATTGTTTTAGCTTTTATTTTTAAGTTTATAATATATCAATTATTAAATTTTTTATCTTTAGCTGTTTGATAGAAAGGTGTTGTGTTTTTTTGGTCCTAAAGATACCTAATGTTTTAGTATTAATTGTTAAAAAGTTTATAATTTTTCCATTAAATTTACTTTGAACCTTTGTTAATAAGTTGTTTACATCATCTCTTTTTTTTAACAATAGCAATTATATTAATGCTTCTGTTGGCTCAATACCTCTCAGCTTTTGTATTTATTTTTTTGTCCTTGTTCTTTTTGCTTTTGTTTTTTTTAAATTTTACTTACTTATTTTTAGAGACAGAAAGCATGTGCAGGGGAGGGAAAGAGAGAAAGAGGGAGAAAGCGAATCTCAAGTAGACTCGGTGCTGTCACTGCAGACCCCAACAAAGGGCCTCATCTCAGCAACGGTGAGATCATGACCTGAGCCAAAATCAAGAGTTCGATGTTTAACTAACTGAGCCACTCAATCACCCTGTCCTTGTTTTTGAAGTATGCATATTTCTCTTGCATAAAGATTTACAAAATGAGAAAATTCTATAGAATTATTATATATTATACAGTATTATTAAAATTATATATTATATATTAACAATTATATATTATAATTAATATATGATATATCATTATAATGCCATAGTATATAACGTATCATTATATTTATGTATTATATACATTTTGCTATTTTAATAATTTTTTAAATTCTTTAATTTGTTTTTGAAAGAGTGAATATTTTGATAATTTTTATTGTAATCTTTGTGTTTCAGCATTATGGTGCTTAGTGTCCTATTACGGATTTTTAAGATACATTATTTATGCTTGGGGCAACTCAAAGTTCTAAGATTTAATGGCTAATTTTTGTAACATTTTGTTTCTGGTAAAATTTCCCTACTTTGTGAGATTCTGAATAATCCATATATTGACAAGTCAACATTGTCCTAAGGTCTCTGAAAACCTTTTATGTTTTAGCATCCTTTTTTCTCATGTCATTCTTCAGCTAAATGATTTTTGTTAATCTAGCTTCACATTCATTACCTCTCCCTTCTATGGTGTCCATGATGATGTTGAGCCAGCCAATATTTGCCCAAATATTGTATTTTCAGTTCTAAAAATTTATTTGATTTTTAAATATATTTTATCTTTTTTTGGTGAGCTTGCATTCTAAACAGTTTTATATCAGTGATTGGATAAAATAATGTTTCCCATAGATTTTAGACTGTTAATTGAAAATATATTGGTAAATGTGTTGTTTCTTTAGTTTTTTTTTTTTTTAAGTTTGTACTAGGCTTTTAAAATATATTAAAAACAGAGTCTGCTGGGTGGCTCAGTTGGTTGAGCATCTGACTTTAGCTTGGGTCATGGTCTTGCTGTTCATGGGTTCAAGCCCTGCATCAGGCTCTCTGCTGCCAGTGAAGAGCCCACTTTGGATCTTCTGTCTCCCTCTTTTTCTGCCCCTCCCCAACTTTTGTACATACACTCTCTCTCAAAAATAAATTAGAACATTAAAAAATATATTTAAAATATTTTATACTAGGCATTTTTATAGAAGAAAAGTAGAATTTAAAAACCAATTTTGTATACTGTTGAGTGTTAGAGTACAAACTCCTTCCTATGTCCAGTAGCTAAATGAAGAAATCATTCCAATTTTAGAAAGCTTTGAGTTGATTTTAAATTGGACTGTAAAAAGACTGAGTTTCAGGGTACCTGGGTGGCTTAGTTGGTTAAGTGTCTGACTTTGGCTCAGGTCATGATCTTAAGGCTCCTGAGTTTGGGACCCATGTTGGCCTCTGTGCTGACAGCGCAGAGCCTTGGGCCTGATTTGGATTCTGTGTCTCCTTCTCTCTCTCTGCATTCCCTCACTCACCCTCTGTCTCTCTTTCTCTCGACTCTCTCAAAAATAAATATTAAAAAATTGTAAAAATAAAATAAACCATAAAAAAATAAAAAGACTGAGTTTCACTCTGGTTAGCCCAACTCCAATATTACACAACAACCTTGAGTGTTAATTTCTTTCATTTTCATCAGTGCTTGAGCCAGGAGGGGATTGGCATACATTTCATCTTCAGACTCATCAGGTCACCAGGTTCAGGAAGCTACAAGAATATAGACATTTGTGTCCTTATTGAGAAATTCAACATGCTTTTACTGTGTTTTTCTTAGAAAAGTTTAGGGAAGGCGAGAATTGCTGGATTGGGTACATTATTCTTTTGTTTGGGCATCATTTAGACTTATTTCTGTCTTGATTTGCCCCACTCTCATTAATGGCTTGTCTGGCCGCTCCCCTGTCATGTAAGGTGCCTACATAAACAAGACCTGGCTTCTGTCTCTAGCTGGTGTGGTTCACTTCTCAAATCTCTCCTCTCTAGTTTTTCTAGTATCTTCCCATGTGCTTTTCATTGGGAGTACCACAAATATATATGATTTCATTTCATCTAGATTTTCCTTGGCATCATAACAGGATTAAGGGTTTTCCTATTCTTTTACATTTCAACCAGGAACAGAATTCAGTAACATTCACTAATTTAATATTCATCAATTTTATATTCATGTAATAGTGACTTATTAATGAATTCTATGTGGTCAATATATGTCCAACATAAGGAATTTAGCAGTGAGTTCACCAGGTGAAAAAAGCCCTGCCTTTATGGAGCTTATATTTTAAAGACAATATCAAAATGTTTGGGGATATGGTGCGATGTAAAACTCGACTTCCTGTCCCCATGCTTCAACACCACTCTTTTCTGGCGATCAACCTCAAGTCTGATCTTTCCACCTCAAAGGAGAAGATTGTGTGGTTGCTCGCATGTATTCCATTTTAATCCGTCTGACAAGTATATCTGCTTTTGATCTTTCCATTATTGCTTATTTGTTTTTTCAGTTTTTATCTTTTCACATTTCCCTAGGCCTTTCCCAAATATCTATAAACATTTTCCAAACCCTCTTATGTTAAAGAAACAAAATTTATCTGCAGTCTCTTCTCTTTTCTATTTAATACTTTATCTTGTTACTTTCAGAGCCAAGGGACTTGAAAGAATAGTCTAGAGTCTATTTCTTCATCTCTTAATTATTATGTTATTCTTGAATCAGACTTCTGCCAACAATAGTGGTAAAAGTTGCCAGCATACGCATCGTTTCCTATCCAAGTCAATCTTTGAGCTCAATGTACTTAATTTTGTAAAGCTACCAGTGATTTGCCCTTTAAAATTGTTTTCTTTCTGGGCTTTCAGGAATTCATCCTTTTCTGTTCCTTCATTCTTATCTCTTTGTTGGTTCCTCTTTTACTGCCTGCTTATTTAAAAACAGTTATAATTTGCATCTCTGACTTTCATGGATCTAATTTAATAATTATCCCTCAACTTTTTAATATATATTCCAAATAGCCTCCCTTAGCTTAACACTGTATATCGAGCCATACATTGGAAATTTTCATCTCAGTATCATTGCAATGGGTAAATGTAGTATACCTACGATTAAATCTATTATCATTTACAATAAATCCTATTCCTAATTTAAATATAGCTATGAACATGTCACTACTTACCCTCTTATTTAAGATGCCATCAGAAATCCCTACAGTTTAATCATGAATGTTATTTTAGTTTCCTCTTTGTATCCTTACAAATATTGAAAATATTCATATGCTAGAATTAAGTGACGGATTTAAGAGCCAGGAAAAAAAAAATGGGAAAGGGAAGTGAATGTACATTAAGAGATATGAGATAAATTGACAGGCTTTCTTATAAATGTTCATTTATTTTTGAGAGAAAGAGAGAGAGTGAGCCAGTGAGGGGCAGAGGGAAAAGGGGAAAGAGGATCTGAAGTGGATTCTGTGTTGACAACAGAGAGCCCAATGCGGAGCTCAAACTCACAACCATGAGATCATGATCTGAGCCAAAGTCAGTGAGTTAACCAACTGAGCAACGCAGGTACCTCTAAATTGATATGCTTTGATGATGTAGTGTGAGTAGATTAGCAAAAAGAAAAGGACAACTGTGAGAAAAAATACAAGTCTGAGAAATAAATCAATACTTCTGGTGACATTTTGAATAATGGAAACTGTAAAAGGGGTAAAAACTATTGAGGATTATTTCAACTTTATGTGATAAGAAAAAGGCATGCACATTAGAAGAAAAGCCAAGAGAACAAAGAATGGATATAAGATATACTGAATGTCTACATAATCCAAAATGTTTGTTAAAATGTGTTCACATTTACTTCTCCTAAGAATTCTATAAATCACCTACTGATGACCCTATTTTATTATTAAAAAAAAATGTTTCTAAGCTGTCAAGCTACTTCACAAAGTTACACCACAACAAAGAGTCTAGTTGGAATTCAAGTAAGACTATTGTGATAGGAGACCTGATGGTACTTTTCTTCCCATACTTCTCTAAAACTTAAGATACTTAAAACAAACATTTATTCAACATAGTTTTTGTTAATTAGATATATGAGAAAACACATAAATATAGTGAATCCTCCTAATATACCAGTAGAATTTTCCATGATAAATTGTATTTTTTTATCATCAGTGATGAGCATTATATATTCATGCTCATTCTGGACATATTTTCTTATGATTTGTTAGTATAAGTTCTGGAGAGCAATAAATATTCTACCTTATACATTCTGTTCTATTTCTGGATATTTAAAGCATGAAGAATTTTTAAATGAACATAATTTTGCAATTTAGGGCATCAAACTTCAGTTTTTTGTGTTTGACTTATTTATTCCATCACTCCTAATCATGAATTACTGATTTTTGGGAGGAGGCAGGGGTTTATAGATGTTTTAAGTGTACTTGAATATGAAACCAACTGGGAAACATGTCCGTTCTCTGAAGCAAACTTTACGTGGGTATAAAAATTAAGATATTTAAAATATTAATAGAAGTTTAAAAATCTATCACTTTTGTACCAAACAGTAAACCCCTATCCTTTCCATTCTTCAGTTTTATCACACACCTGATAATGAAGGAAAACAGGGTTAGGTTTGTGCTGCTATATGCTATCATCAGTCATATGCTACCTCATGGATTCTATTTTTCCAATAAATGAAATTATTTGGTTACTCTACTATGTATCTCTTAAGTAAAGTAAATATCAATTTTGAAAAATATATAAATGGATACCCTTCCATCAAATAAGAAGCCATTCCATCAATTAACCTTTTAACAACCTATTATGTTATGATCACTGAAATAGGAAGTGGTGAACAAAACTGCCACAATTGCTTTTAAATTCTTACTGAGAAACACAGATTTAAAAAAGAATTATTATACTTATTTAAATAATTACTCATAGGCATGTGCTCTACACGAGTATGTACATACAGGATGTAACACAAACCCAGGAATACTAACAACCTTGGGGTATAAGAACAGTTGGAAAATAAAAGTTCCTTAAAAAATGGTTTTTAAGATTAGACCTAAATCATAAGAAAAGTATAACAAGGTGAGGAGAATGAAGACATATATTTCAGATATGTGAACATTCAGAGATAAGAGAAAGTATTATGGCCTATCGGTACTATAGGAAGCAAAGCACTCAGAGTGTTAGGTGTTTTAAGATCAAAATGACTTGAGAAAAGTATAAATGAAGGACCAAAACTAGATGAGTTTGGAAATACAAGAAGAGCTCAGGTTCTAGAATTCCTAGAACCTATTAAGTACTTTCACTTAAATGAACATTAAATATCTATTGAAGAGTATTAAGCTTAGGAGTGACATGAAGAAGCCTACATTTTAAGATGCCACATTGAATTAGGAGAGTGAGTGACTACATGAAGACCAATTGAAATACTACTACTATAAAATGCTAGTGCTTTAGCCTAAAGTGGAACAGTAGTAATGAACTTTCTCAGAGATTCCCTAGCTGAAAATATTCAGATTTTGTTGATATCAAATTGAAGCAATATTTCTCCAAGAATTAGCACACAGCTGAATAAATTTCCTAGGCTTGTTGGCAATTAGGTACGGCCATGTGACTGTGTGACAGCCAATGGATATGTGTGAAAGTGACTGGTACCCATTCCAGCCTTGGCTCATAAAACTATCCCACCTGTGCTCCTCTGTGCTTCTCTACAGGAAATGTAGGAACCAAACTGTGGAATATGGCTGAGCCTACAGCAAGCTGGATCCTTGACAATTTTTTCACCTGTCCAGTATTATTAGAAGAGCAAAAATGTTACACACGTGGAGCCAGCTTATGATATCAGTTAGGCTCTGCTAACTAACATACAACCTTGTATTTAATTTTAAAAATTAAAAAAAGGCTGGGATTGTGCCATTTGAGACACATGGATGAACCTAGAGAATACTCTGCTAAGTGAAACAAGTCAGACTGAGAAAGACAAATTCTATATGATTTTGTTTGTAAGTGGGGAATCTAAAAAAACAAAAACAAGAATAAACAAAAAAACAGAACCAGACCTATATATAGATACGGAGAACAAGTTCACAGTTGTCAGAGGAAGGGGTGGGGGTGGTGGAGTTTGGGCAGAATGGGTGAAGGGGAGTGGGAGATACAGGCTTTAAGTTATGGAATGAATAAGTCACAGGTATAAGAGGTACAGCATAAGGAGTAGTGTCAACGATATCATAGTAGCGATTATACGGTGACAGATGGTAGTATACTTGTGGTGAACGTAACATACCATATAAACTTGTTGAAGCATTCTGTTGTCTACCTGAAACTAATGTAACATTGTATGTCAACTCCACTCAAATAAAAAAATAAAAATAAGTTGATTTTGTATATAATAACTTTACAATCAGATAATTGGTTATCTAAAACCTATTTTTTTCTCTAAATGAATAGTTATCATTATCTAAGGTTTTCTTTACTAGTTATAGTGACATACTTTATGATGTTGTTTACATATATTGTCCACAATATGCTCGTATAACATTTTTCAAAAGTCAGCTTTACTGGTATAAAATACCCTATATTAATATCTTTAGACTGTTGTAATAACAAATTATTACAAGCTGAGTGGCTTACAGAAACTTAGTCTTTCCCAGTTCTTGAGTTTAGAAGTTTGAAATCAAGATGTTGGTAAGGTTGGTTCCTTCTGGAGGCTCTGAGGATGAATTTGTGTCAGGCTTCCCTCTCAGCATCTGGCAATTGCCAGAAAATTTTGGCGCTTGTTGGCACTCCAATCTTTGCCCTGTCTTATTCATGGCATTCTCTCTGAATGTCTCTGTATCCTGTGCCTTCACATAGCTTCCTTGTAAGGACATCAGTCATTGAATTCAGAACAGACCCTAATTCACCATAATATCTTGATTACATGCACAAAGAGCCTGTGGGCAATGTCACATTCTCACTTCCTTGGGGCTTCAAAATCTTCTTCTGGAGATCACAATTCAACTGAAAAACTATACATATTACAAAATCCACTACTCATTAAAATATAATTATTTGACTTTTAGTAAAGAAAACACTGTATGTAAACACCATCATATTCAACATACAGAATACATTCATCACCCCCAACAGCTTTTCTCTGACACCTTGTAATCAATTCACCACCGACCCCAATACCTAGCAATTGCTAAAGTTTTCTCTTACTATAAGTTTGCTTAATGTAGTATGTCAGATTAATGTGTCATACATTGTAAAATATTTTGTGCCTAGCTTTTGTCACTTAACACTGTGCTTTTAAGATCCAATTATGTTGTTGTGTGTATCTGGTATCTGAAATATGTGCTTTTTGTTGCTCATAGGGTTCTGTTATGTGAATCTGCCACAATTAGTTTACCCTTTCTCTTATGGATGGACATTTTTGCAGCATGTGTGGTTCTATGTCATTCCCATGAGATTTAGGGAGCAAGAGAAATGGACAATACAAAGCACACACTACTTGCTATTTTATGAATAATAAAGCTTTTTTTCCCCTCATACCAGAAGTCTCCTTGTCTTCGATCAGTAAGTGTGAAATCATGAAAAGTTAACTTAATACTTTACAAGTCAGATAAACAAACATTCTTAATTTTTTTGTTGATACTTTTTCCTGGGAATAATGGTTTCCAACTGGTATGACATAGGTTTTATTTTTGGCTTTGCTGTTTTTCTTATTTTATTTGTTGTACACTGTAGACCTAGTTTACAGATAATGTTTCAATAGCTATCATTATAGGAATAACTTTCAGTTATTTACATACAGTTCAACTATCCTTCTTTAACTCTAAATCTGTATATTTTATACCTGGGCACTCCCTTTTGACTATCAAATAGTCTTACCAAATATACAATATCCCAATTAAATGTATTAACTATTCCACCTACCATATTTCTGATTTTAAATGTATCATTGAACACCACTTTCTCCATATATTGACTTAAAGAATTTTCTGCTATTGACCTTGCTCCTAATTATTAAGCACTGCAGCTTCCATATCCATTTTTTTATCTTCAATCTGATGCTACTTTCCAGCCTCTCCCTCTTTATTATTGAAATAATGTTCAAAGTTACTGGGGCAGATAGAATAGGGAAGTTGAGGGAGAATTTAGATATTTTGGTAAAAAATTGATACACTTAATATCTTTAAATGATTGGTAATTATGTTTACTATCTATTTTATATGTCTCCAGATTTGCATTACTAATATATTGTTTAGGATATTGCATCCATATTCATGAGTGTATAATCTTGTTATAATATCTTTATTAGGCATTGGTTTCAAGGGCATATGATCTTATTAAATGAACTATGGAATTGTCCCCCTTTTTTATTCCCTAGGAGATTTTTCTAAGATTAGCAGAATTTATAACTTAAGTTTCTGTTACAATTACAGGTGAAACCACATAGGCTTAGAGGTTCTTTTGTGGAAAAAATCTAAAATTAAAAATTCAGATTCTAAAATTAATATATGTCTTATCAGATTTTCTTGTATCATTGTTGTTCTAGCATTTTTTTAAGAATCTGTCCATCTCACCAAGTTTTTCAAATAAATTGACATACAGCTCTTTAAATTATCATCTGTATGTATGCTGCTTTGCTTTTTTCATTCCTTTACTCCTCTAACCTTAGTCTTCAACCTTATATAACTCCTTTCCACTGTTGCTACTTTGAACCATCTTCATGTTTTTCAGAATTGACCAATTTCACATTCCTAGAACCCTTTGGTACTTTCAGTAGAACTGAGCATTCTCTCTACCAGGACCCCTACAACAATTTCTTAACTTTTTTGATTTTACCTTTAGTCACTTTCAGATCCATTCTTCACAATGCCACTGGAGTGATAAAAGTAAAACAAATATATAATTGCTCTTTTTAAAAGGCCAACATTTCCCAGCTGTCTACATTATAAATTTGTGTAAATATCCCACTGGAATGTTCTTTCCTCTATATTTTTACCTATTTTATCCATATTCATACTTGGGTTTAGTATGGGCACACTAACCTTAGCTGGAAAGCATTTCCCCCCTACTAAGTTGACATAAGCCCTTTCAAGCTCTGTGTCCTTATACGTATCTGCACTATGGCATTGCACTGAGTGCATTTTACTATCAGTTTCTATTTGTGTGACCTCTTTATAAGTACATTATTAACTATCTACCTAGCTCTTTGGATCCTTTACCTTTATAATTATGCTTTCTAGCTCAGAAACTGACACTGCTGAAACTCTCAAGAGATATTTATTAATATAAGGATTTAATGAATTTATTATTATAAATATATGAATTAATAAAATAATTTATTTTAAGTCCATTTATTTTTTTTGAGAGAAAGAGAGAGCATGCATGTGAGTAGGGGAGGGACAGAGAGATGGAGAGAGAGAATTCCAAGCAGGCTCCACACTGTTAGCATGTTGCCCTATGTGGGGCTCTGTCTTACAAACCATGAGATCATGACCTGAGCAGAAATCAGGAGTCAGATGCTTAACCAACTGATCTACCTAGGCGTCCTAAGGAAATACTTAACTTAAAGTAAGTCAGTCTGATAATCAATATAAAGGCTAATGGCAGAACTGGAAATTTGTTTACTACTGAACATAGAGAATAACAATAAACATACACCTGCATTTATTTCGCTGCTACTGCCCACTCTGGAATAGTTGCTACTATTAGGCAAAAGTTTAAAAGGTAAAGGGCAAACCACATCTCTTAAAAGGTTTCTAAGAAGTAAAGGCGGAATATCAAATGTTTTTTTAAAACTGCCAATATGTAAAGTTAGGTTTGGGGATGTCTGTATTAATCCTCTCAATTATCGAAACATGTTATATAGTGGCATTTCTTTTTCAAGGGTTAATGGGGGAGCAGTTTTTGATATATTGCTTTTCTAATGAGTTCAATTTTCATTAGCCATTGTTGTTGTAACTATGCATTGAAAAAGCTGACCAAGGACATCATCCAATTTTTATATTTAATTATTCTTTGTGATTCTATTTATTTAATAGATAATATTTACAATCCATTTTCTTAGGAAAAAAGCTTCTTAATATCGAGTACCTGTGAATGAATGTTAAGAACCTCAGGGATTTCAATGCCTGATAGTTGGTTTCTCAGAAATTCTCCAAACATGTCCTCTTTACCATACCAATTGCCCTTTCATAAAGTCCAGTATAGATGTTGCCTCCCTCCATGAAATCCCTATCTCTTCACATCATTCTTCTTCTCCATCACCTTCAAATTAAAACACCAACTCCTGGTCATAGCACACAAACTCATTTACATTTCGAGCCAGTTCAAAATCGCTTCCAGCTTCATCTCTTTCTGCTTCTCTCCTCTGATCTACATGACAGATACATTGGAGGACCCAAATCCCAAGAACTCTTGTTGCCTGCCTTCATGCCTTTGCACAAGCTTTCTCTCCGAACTGGGTTTTTTTTTTTTTTTTTTTTTTTTTTTTCCATTTTCTCACAAATTCCAACACATCCTTTTAGGGCTAAACTCCTGAGGGGATGAATGCCTTTCCTAACCCATCAATTTGCATTGAATGTTTTCCTTAGGGCTTCCCACAGCACCACTGAATGGCCACTGTGAGAACAGAAATGACATCACAATGATTAGTATTCTTTCCTAAATCTTACTCAACTCTGGACCCCTAGAACCAAGCGCAAAGCCAGAAAGCAAAATCGTTTGGTTAAGAGACCATTTCTGTGGATACACACTCACAGAGGACCCTTACCAGTTCTGCCAGGTAACTCGTTTCCCCGTTCTTTCTTCTCTCACTCTTCCCAGTATACCACAGTCACCATCCTGTGGATACATGTTTCATTTATGTGCCTGTTGTCCCTGGCAGATTTCTGCTGTTCACCCTCAGTGCTCCTTAGCATCTGCTAGCTTCCCTTCAGCTCCTACTTTAAATAATGTTCCATATGCATTCTTCAAGGTTTATTGATTCTGCTCTCCAGAGAGTGCCCTATACTTCAAGTGAAGAATTTGAAAATATGGGGATCATTAAAATAAATTCCTGTGTTTTGGCCAAAGTTCAGTTATGGCGCTGTGGTTGTTTGCAGATTTCAGCCTGGAAGCAAAGTTACATAACACAAGAAATTGAACGTAAGCACCTAAACAGCAGATTAATAAAGAAATTTTCTGGGTCTTAATTTTAATCAGTTTACTTGCCTCAGGAGAATAGTGTTTGAAGTGAAGGTTTAAAATTCAAATACATATTAATAGAATTCATTATTGCAAAACATAGGAGTTAAAAATAAAGCTAAATTACAGGTAAAACAAATCCAGAATGTGAGGACAGGCTTAGAATGTCACCCATACTATGGCATAGTTTTCTTTACTTGTTCCGTAAGTGCTACTGACTTTGTAAAATGTATCCAATAGGTCCCAGAAAGGTCATATATTATTACATCTGAGAAGCTTAGATAATCAATGTAAATACGCCTTCACATTTCTACCTCTAGCTCAGAATTTTACCCTGAGGTTACAGTACTTTAAAAAAATTGATATGAAAATATCCATGTGTTTGTCCCATAGCCTCTTAAACTCCGCATGTCTGAAACTAAATTTGACTGTCAAAATTCTCTGCAAATCTTCTCTGGCCTCTTTAATTATCCTAATTATTAGAATCTTCGTCAACTGAGGATCCCACATATAAATCACCTGCCTCTCTATGCTACATATTGCCCTCTTTTGTCATTAAACTCCATCAAATTTAAACACTGTAGTGTGTTTCTAGGCTTACTATTAGAGATTGTGGTGATACTGTTATTTTTATCTGAATTGCACTTTCATCTACCTTTTCTTCAGGACAAACTTTTAGAAATTACCTTTATTTTCATTATTTTCTCAACCCATATCTAACCTTAAAGTGGACTTTATAAGCTCTGTTCCCAAAATGTATCCCTAATTTGACCACATTTAATCATTGCTGTTGAAATACCAGCTGAAGCCACCCTTATCTCTCACTAAGACTATTGCAGTAGCTTCTAAACTGGTCACCTTATCTTTACTCTTGCCACATCACTGTTGTACACCAGTCTGAAACACTGTTCTGAAGGATAAGTCAGATCATGATTTTATTACTACTTGAAGTATATTTGTCTAAAATAAGTTTCCCAAATGCACATGTTAAAAAGCTTGATAAGACATGCATAAAAATTCTTTTAAATATATTGCTGAGACTTTAAGAAGTTAAGTAAATACTCAAAGGCTAAGACATAAAGAGCAAGCATGAAACTAGAGAATTTATGTTGCATTGATACTCAGCTGCCCAGGGCATATTTATCAATCCTTGTAACCAGGACTATTATATTTAAAGGTCTGGGGGGAAGGAGGCCACATCTTGGGACCCCACAAAATAGATAACTGAGAATCCGGATTGAATTCAAAAAAGACCCCATCTATCAAGAGAAATGAAAAGGTCCATCTTTGTCTCATCTGTGCTTTATATAGAAAAATACACTTGCGGGGCACTTGGGTGGCCTAGTGTCCGACTTTGGCCCAGGTCATGATTTCACAGTTCATGAGTTCAAGCCCCACACTGGGCTCTCTGCCATCAGTGCAGAGCCTGATGCAGGCCCTCTGGTCCCCCACCCCCCTACCCCTCCACCACTCATGCTTGCTCTCTCTCAAAAATAAACATTAAAAAGTAATTTTTTTTAAAAGTAAAATAGAGTTGCTCATGAAAATCATCAGCACAAACACTGCTGGTTTGGCATATAAATGGATGCCACAGTTTCAACAAGCAGTGCAGACTATGTAGTAGCCAGAGCTCTGTACTGGCTCCAGGCGAGTGCATGTCAGATGGAAAGGGGCACTACGGAAGGGACACACTCTCACGGGTACACTGCAGATCATTTCCACCCGCAAAGCCCTGCCTGAGACTGCTACTAGAAGAAGAAAAAAATCACAAGCCATAGAAATTAAACAAAACTAATCAACCAACCAACAAAATATCATAAAGAATCAAAAGCAGAAAGAACAACAGAAATAGACACGCCCAAATCTTAATGTAATTAACATAATAGTTATAATTTGATGACTGCGACCTGTGTCACAGAGTCCTTAGCATGTGCTAACATTTAATTATCAAAAGAATACAAATGTGTTGGCAGTATTCCAATTTTTCACTTGAGAAAAATATTTTTAAGTTTAAAGTACGTTTTCTTTTCACATATAAAATTAAAGCTACATATTCAAATTCTGGCATTCATGCTTTTAACTAGTATGTTGGGCTATTTCTTCTTAGAACAATCAACTACTGACTATATTAGTGTATTTAAAATGATTAAAGTACTAAAAATATGGACCTGAAAACATGAACAATAGGAGTTTATCACACATACAAAAATCTTAGTGTTTTAAAATGGAATGAAAAATAACTTATTACAATAAAATATTGTCAACAAAATTAATCTGTGTTTATAGAACTAGTTGAGTTCATTTTTTTTTTTTTACTTCACAAAATAGTTACATAAAATGTATTGGTAAGTCTTCCCAATCTAACTTTTAATAATTATTTAATGGAAGT
Source organism: Suricata suricatta (assembly GCF_006229205.1). Lineage (NCBI taxonomy): Eukaryota > Metazoa > Chordata > Mammalia > Carnivora > Herpestidae > Suricata > Suricata suricatta. The sequence goes on along the minus strand of NC_043700.1, from coordinate 148,311,568 downwards.
TAAGGCATTCAAATTCATCATTAATATAAAATAGACTTCTTCTTTTTTTTTTTAATCTACCTTCAAGGTCAAGGAAGAGTGTTGAGAATCGTTGGACATCTGGTCCAGACTGCCTAGATTCTAATAAAACAGAAAACTTGATTTTTTTGTCTTCTCTAATTGTCTTAAGATCCTTGAAATTTTTGTTATAATGTTAGCTAACACAAATAATGGGATGTTGCAAACACACATTTTCCCAGTATAAGCTCTTTAGAAGTTGGCATGCTTTCTAAATTTTGTCAGCATCAATTATGTTATAATAACCTATGGTGTCCTAAGAATTCCTGAAAAGTATGTTACATAAAATATCCATTTAAATCTAAGATCCTGAGATAAATATGGGTAGTATAGGGGGAAGACACCTTTCAGTTTAGCTGTTGAAGTGACTTTAAGTCTCTCCAGACAGGGAAACAAACATCTGTGGTTAGGACTTAACATGGTAAGACCTTGAAGATCATGAAGTGTAGACTTTATTTTAATTAATAAGGTCAAGAGTGTTTGATCTCAGACTAATTTGATTTTTAACATTAAGAAGTTTGTGTGTTTACCTTCTTGGCACTCTAAACTCTTGGATTTTAACCATTGCTTAACTATATATTTGCTATATATAGTTCAGCACAATGGAGTTTGTTCTATACATGCATTTCAATAGGTCTAAGTTTCCACATGCATGTGCTATCTGCAAGCATAAGTCACTTTATAATTTTTCCACTCTTGTTTATTTTGCATTTAAATTTGTAAACTCTAAGTAATATAATCATGATTATATGCTAGTCTCATTTTTATTTCCCTAGGAAGAAAGGTTGGCACTGGGTTAATTGAATACTTCCTATTATGAAAATATTTGTGCATTTTATATGACTTTTCTAAATTGGTGATATCTAATAATCTCCAAAACGTGGTGTCAAGAAAACAATCTATAGACTCCACCAAAAAACTGTTAGAACCAATTAGTACATTCAATAAATTTGTAAGATAAAAATCATCATACAGAAATCTGCTGTGTTTCTATACACTAATAACTGTCAAAAAGAGAGGTAAGAAATCCCATTTACAATAACATCAAAAAGAATAAAATACCTAGGAATAAATTTAACCAAGGGGTGAAAAACCTATATGCCAAAATCTATAAGACATTGATGAAAGAAACTGAAGAAGACACAAATAAACGGAAAGGTATTCTGTGCTTGTATATCAGAAGAACTAAATTGTTAAAATGTCCATACTACCCAAAGTAATCTACAGATTCAATGCAGTTTCTATCAAAACTTCAATGCCAAAAGAGAAACAAACAAACCCCAAAACACTCCAGTGCCACTTTACACAGAATTCTAACAATCTGAAAATGTATATGGAACCAAAAAACCCATGAATAGCTCAAGCAATCTTAATCTGGAGGCATCATATATTCAGTGATTTCAAACTATATAACAAAGATATAGTAATTTAAATAGTATATTATTGACATAAAAACAGACACATAGATCAATGGAACAGATTAGAGAGCCTAGAAATAAATGCATATATATGACTAATTAATTTACAACAAAGAAGCCAACGATATGCAATGAGAAAAGAACAGTCTTTTCAACAAATAGCGTTGGGAAAACTCAGCATTCATATGCAAAAGAATCAAACTGGATGACTATCTTACATTATAGACAAAACTACTCAAAATGGATTAAAGACTTAAACATTAGACTTGAAACCATAGACTTCTTAGACAAAATCAAGGGTAAGTTTTTAACGTCAGTTTTGATGATGGTTTTTTTTGGATTTGACACCAAAAGCAAAGGAAACAAAAGCAAAAATAAACAAGTGGAACTATTAGATTTTAAAAGTCTCTGCACAGGAGCACCTAAGTGGCTCAGCCAGTTAAGGGTCCAACTCTTGGTTTCTGCTCGCATCATGATCTCATAGTTCATGGACTTGAGTCCTGTGTGGGGCTCTGTACTGATGGTTCAGAGCCTGCTTGGTATTCTCTTTCTCCCTCTCTCACTGCTCCTCCCCCACTCACTCTCTATCTCTCTCTTTCAAAGTAAATAAATAAACATGTAAAAAAATAAAAAAGGCTTCCTCAAAGTAAAGGAAACCCTCAACAAAATGAAATGGTAACCTACTGAAGGGGAGAAAATAGTCACAAATCACACCTGATGAGGGGTTAATATCTAAAATATATAAAGAACTCCTACAACTCTGGAGCCAGAAAAAAATCTGATTAAAAAATGGGCAGAGGATCTGAATAGACATTTTTGCATATGTATACAGATAGGCAATTGATACATGAAAAGATGCTCACATCACTAATCATCAAAGAAACACATATCAAAATCACAATGAGATGTTGCCTCACCTGTTAGAATAGCTCTAATTAAAAATAGAACTACCTTATAATCCAGCAATTCTTTTAGCATTTATCCACAGAAAATAAAGACATGAACTTGAAAAGATATATGCAACCCCATGTTAATTGCAGCATTATTTACAATAGGCAAGACACAGAAACAACCTAAGTCTCCATCAAAGATGAATGGATGAAAAAACATCACACACACACACACACACACACACACACACACACACACACACAGAGGAATATTATTCAATCATAAAAAAGAATGACATTTTGCCATTTCTGATAAATGGGTAGATTTTTTATGACCTTATGTTAAGTGAAATAGCGGCTTCACTTATATGTAGAATCTTAAAAAAAAGAAAACAAGAAAATAAAGAATAAAAAGTCAAGTTCATAGATACAGAGCATAACAGATTGGTGATGAGAGTGTGAGGTAGGCAAAATAGATAAAGGGAATCAAAAGACACAAACTTTCAGTTATAAAATAAATAACATGAGAAAGTAATGTACAGTATGGCAAGTATAGTTAATACTACCATCTTGCCTATTTGAAAGTTGCTAAGAGAGTAGATCTTAGAAGTTCTTATCAACAAAAAAGGTTCTTACCTCAAGAAAAAAATCTAAATATGTATTATGATGATGGGAATTAATTATACATATTGAGGCAATCATTTAATAATATACACAAATATTGAATAATTACTTTGTATAACATAATGTGACAAATATAATGTATGTCAACTATATTTCAATTAAAATATTATTTAGTTTATAATATTAGTAGGGAATTTTATTTATTTCCAAGGATTTAATGGCATGCATGAATCATCACTTTCACGTATATATGCCAATACATGTGCATGAGAAACTATGATAACAATATTAAAACTCAAACAAATTATAATTTGTAGGCAAAATGCATTTATTGAAGTTATAGAAGAAAATATACCCAATATATATAACTTGAAGAACTGAGTAGTTAAAAAATAAAAGGAAGTCTTCTAGTGGTAAAAATAAATTGGTAATAATATGTTTTAATAAAAATGATAAATGTTACATGTTGGTATTAGAAATATTTCATATTCAATATTGAATTCAATTGAATCTTCAAAAATTAGCTTTCAAAGAACTGTGCAAAATTGGGACTTTCAGTCTTTGTGATTGAGGACATTTTAATCAGAAGAACTCATATGCTTAGAAAAGAGAAAGGAATTTTAGGATATGACAAATAATTTGAGAGGAAAGGATACATAAATCACATCAATCCAAAACTCATATAAATATTCCCAGTACTGTTTCTCTAGAGGATTTTAGAAGTATGGAAAACCATCTTTGTTCCCCTAATGGTTTTGAGGGAAAGATACTGGTCTGTGTTGACTAGGTGATCAGCTCACTACAGTTCTATAGAGCACAAAACCATCTTGCTCAATAAGTCTGTTTTTAGCTTCTGGTTATTATTTTTAATGTGGATTGTAGTTTTGGACACAATTTCAGGTTCTGAGAGAATTTACCATGATACCTCATTATTAATCTTTTTATATGTTAATAAACTCCAATGAACCATGCACTTTTTAAGAAAAATTAAAGTATGAATATCTACTTAAGTTTAGGATGACAATATACAATAATGTGAACACTTCTTTATATAAGATGACATGCTAATCCTGGTGTATTTATTAATTTTACATTTATAGTATAATATTACTTTACTGGCATTAAGTTCTGTCTAGAATTCTTAATATTTATTCTTTCACATGTTTGCTGCTCATAATACATTTGCATTATATTTAATAATATTTTGTAAAAACATGTCTTCAAAATATTATATATTTAATGAAAGAAATATAAAGAATCTAGCTATATTAGGAAAATGCTTTGAAGTAATTAAAATATATTCACTTAGAAACAGAAAAAAATCTTTAAAAAACTCCATTTGACAAACGTATAAGAATTTAAATATATCCCTACTTCATGGGCACAGATAAATGCCTGAAAAAGCTTATATTATCTGTTTTTCTAAAAAAGTAGACTTTAAATGTGAGTATTTTATAGAAGTTATAAATGTGTGTCCACTCTGAGGGTTTTCCGTTCTTTCACTTAACTAACTGGGATTAGATTGAGATCCTTCTTGCTTATCTCAGCATTTATAAAATAATGAATATAAAATAACTAATGTGTCCATTGCTACAATGTAGCTATACCTTACTGTCTATCTACATTAGACTCTTGCTGGCCCAATGTACTTATTTAAGAAACACTTTGATATGTATTTAAATTACATTGGAGATTTAATTCTCTGAATAAATTTCTGCATACTTAGAAAGATAGCTAATTTTTGTTGCTTTTTTTCATATATATAAAAATATATGTGTATGTATAAAATTCAGTTATTTTCTATAAAACCATGAATACAATATTACCACTTCTATATGAACATCAATAAAATCATATCAATTTTAATATTTAATGTAAATTTAACTATTGATTCTTAATATTTAAACAAGTATCGTCATTTTATTAAATATCAAGGTAGTATAAAGTGAGCATAAGTTTACTATTGAGTTAGTATTTCTGTTTCATTTACTTTGTAAGTAAGAATTAGTAAGAAAATATTTTGAGGAAAAAATCATCAATATGACAAAGTACCAAGCCTAGAAGTGTGGTACTACAGATATCCTGAAAAAAAAATCAATAAAAACATATACATACTAGATAAATTATAGAAAAAATATTTAAAAATATTCTTAAAGTCTTTGGACATATGGAAATAAACCATAAATAATAAAACAATAAGACAAAAGATGAAACTACAGTGGTATTGAAAATGGAAACAGTAGCTTTTCTAATTTCTTAACAATTCCAGAAACAAAATGTATAGAGATGAATGAAAACACAGAGACTAGGATTCTGGTCTTGAACTCTTATAGGAAGTCATCCCTCAACATAGATGTCTCATGATTTGTATAGACTGAGTGCCGATAAACTTACAGTTTACATTAAAACCATAGTAACAAATGCCATGAGAAGATTTTCCACCCTATGCATAGTTTAGCAAAAACAGTACACAATAAATTTATGTCTCAAGTAACTCAAAATTAGAAGTATTAAGTACAGATTATAAGGTTTTTAAAAGAATGCACAAAGCATTTTTAAATTAGCAGAAAAAGATACAACAAAACTTAGGATATTACTGCATATTAGTTTAGAAATAAAGTGAACCTTCTAGTGACCCTAAGTCCTAGAATCACAATGAAAACAAAACAAAATACAATCTTATAGAATATCTTAAAAAGTATCTTAGAAGCCAATGTAGAAGTAAGATAGTGGATTGGTCTTAAGTTATGACACAGCCCAAAGAAAGAAAAATATGAAATTAAAATAAGATGCACACTCAGAAATGTAAGGTGTACCATGCATCTAATCTGAATTCAATAAAAGAATAAAGGAAACAGTGGGGAGGCTATATATTAAAAATTTAGTGAGAATTTTCTAATACTGATAAAAAATAGAAATCTTCCATTTCATGAAGGACGTCATATTCCAAGCAGAATAAAATTTATATCTAAGGAATATCAAAGGAAAAAACAAAGTCCAAAAGTAGCCAGATAAAAAGATATATTACATACAAAGAAATTAGTATCAGACTGATAGCACTTTGTTCAATAGCAGATAAAATATTGTATTGATAATAATAAAGTGACAAGTGAAAATATCTGTCAATATAAAACATGGATCTAGGAAAACTATCAATATTAAAGGGAAAACAAACACATTTTCTGGTTAGCTATAAAACATATGCCAGCACCAGACATTCTCTAAAAAAGACTTCTTTCTAAATAAACTCCTACAGAAAGTCCATTTTCAAAATTCTCAACATGGTTATTGTATTATTCCCTTCCACTGACACCAAGAAATCTGGATCTACAGAACACACCAATTGTTTTCTACACACTGTTTTGAGTCAGAGCTTCATATTATGCAGCAAACATTTCTACCGATTTTATTAACTTGATGGAAAACTAGTTTTATCAGTTTTCTTGGACATCAGTGATAGTTTAGAAACAGTATTCAAACAACAGGTAACTTTTTAAATGTTTATTTATTTTTGAGAGAGAGATTGAATATAAGCAGAAGAGGGGCAGAGAGAGAGGGAGACACAGAATCTGAAGCAGACTCTAGGTTCTGAGCTGTCAGCACAGAGCCTGACATGAGACTTAAACTGGTCAACTACAAGATCATGACCTGAGCTGATGTTAGACACTTATTCAACTGAGCTACCCAGGTGCCTACAAAGGGTAATTTTTTTAACGTTAAGAATATTTCTGGTAATCTAAAAAATTGTTGTGTCTCCCAAGCTGTATTTCTAACCACAACCATTTGCTTAGAAATCTATTAATTTAGCATTTTGTTTCTTACCTGAGGTGTTTATATCCTTAGGATCATGTAGCACAAAGCATGCTTGTAACACCTAAAGAAACAAAATGAGAATGTTGCATTAATTATACTAGATTATGTTTTCATTAAAAAGGTAGAATGTGGAATAGAATATGAAATATGCATGACTTTAAAACATAAACCAATTCAGTGGAAGCATGCTTAGAGGGAATCTTCAATCTACATATTAGAAGAGAATAACAATGTCAAATAAATGATCTAAGTTTCAACCTTCAGAAAACTGAAAAAGAAGAACAAATTGAATCTAAATTAAGCAGGAGAAAATAATAATAATTAGAGCAGAAATCAGTCAATTTGAAAACAAAAAATCAATGGAGAAAGTAAAAGAATATAAAAGCTGATTCTAAAATTTCAATAAAATTAACATACCTCTAGCCACACTATCTAAGAAAGAGAGGACACAAATTACTAATATCAGAAATGAAAGATGAGACATCACTACAGAGTCTATTAGCATCAAAATGTTAGTAAAAATGGTATGAACTACTCTATGTTCACAAATTTGATAACCTAAATGAAATGTACTAATTCCTTGAAAAACACAGCTGCACAAGGCATAAACTTACACAAATAGAAGAGACAATAAAATAGGCCTATATCTATTAAAGAAACTGAATCTACAATAACTTTTCAAAATAGAATCCAACAGGGCCAGATAGGTTCACTGGTATTCTACCAGTTAACGAAAAAATTATACCAACCCTCTACAATCTCTTTCAGAAGATAGAAGCAGAAAGAATATTCCCTAACTGATTCTATAAGGTCAGCCTTACCCTTGTACCAAAATCTGACTAAGACATTATAAGAAAAGAAAACTACATACAATATCTCTCATGAAATAGATGGAAAATCAGTAGAAAAATATTAGCAAATAAAATCCAACAGTATGTAAAAAAGATTTATACAGCTTGATTAAGTTAAATTTATCCAAAGTATGGATGGCTGATTAAAAATTCAAAAACCAATTAAAGTAACCTTTCATATGTGCGAACTAAAAAGACAAATGACATGATCTCATCAATAGATACAGAAGTAGCATTTGACAAAATCCAACACCCCTTAATGATTTAAAAGTCTCAGCAGACTAGGAATAGAGAAGTAATTCCTCAACTTGATAAAGCATACCTACGAAAACATACAGCAACATCATACCTAATAGTGAAAGACTCAAAGCTTTTCTACTGAGATCAGGAACAAGGCAAGAATTTATCCTATCACCATTTTTTTTTCCAACACTGTCCTAGAAGTACAAGCTATTGCGGTAAGACAAGAAGAGAAAATAGAAGGTACACTGATTGGAAAGGAAGAAATAAAACTGTCTTTGTTCACAGCTGACATGTGATCATTTATGTAGAAAATCCAAGAGAATTGATGAAAAAGGTTCTGGAAATAATAAACATTTATAGAAAGATTATAGGATACAAGCTAATACACTAAGCCAATAGCTTCCCAAATACCACCAATGAACAAATGAAGTATGAAATAAAAAACACAGTACTATTTAAATTAGCATTCCCCAGGGGATCCTGGGGTATCTTAGTCAGTCAAACAACTGAATTCAGCTCAGGTCATTATCTTGCAGTTCATGGGTTCGAGCTCCTCATCAGGCTCTGTCCTGACAGCTCAGAGCCTGGAGCCTGCTTCAGATTCTGTGTCTCCCTCTCTCTCTGCCTCTCCCCCACTCACACTCTGTCTCTCTCTCTCAAAAATAAATAAACATTAAAAAAATTAAGTTAGCACTCCCCAAAATGAAATACTTATGTAATTTACTTTTACTTATGTAAAAATTCCTTATGAAGAAAGCTCTGATGATGAAATCAAAGAAAAAAACTAAATAAATGAAGAGATAATCCTTGTTCATGGACAGGAGACTCATTGTAAACATGTCAATTTTTCTCAATTTTATAGATTCAATAAAATCCCAATAAAATCTCAGCAAGTTATTATGTGGATATCTACAAAACGATTCTAGGATTTTTATGCAAAGCAAAAGACTCAGCAGAGCCAACTCAATATTAAAGAAGACTGATACCACTCGACTTCAAGGCTTACAATAAAGTTATAGAAATCAATTATAGTGTGGTTTTAGTAAAAGTAGAGAAAAAGAGGCCAATGGAGCAAAATAGAGAACACAGAAATACACCTACACAAATAGAGGCAATTGATTTTTGACAAAGGAACAAAGGCTATACAATGGAGAAAATCTGGTATTTTCAACATATAGTGTTGCAACAACTGGACACCAATGTGCAAAAGAATGAACTTAGATATAGATCTTACACCTTTCACAAACATTAACTAAAAATGGGTTATTGGCCTAAATGTAAAAAGAAAGATTATAAAACTCACAAGAGATAACACAAGAAAACCTAGATGACCTTAGGTTGATGTTCAACGTTTAGATACAATACCAAAGGCATGGTCCATGAAAACAAAATATTGATAAACTGGACTTCATTATGAAACAAACAAACAAAACTCAACCAACCAAATGAAATACTTTTTTTATGCCAAAAACAATGCCTAAGAATGAGAATACAAGTGACAAACTGGTAACCAAAAAAAGTGCTTGAAAAAGATGCATTTGATTAAGGATTGTTACCAAAATAAACAAATAATTCTTAAAACTCAACAATAAATAAATGCCTGATTTAAAAACAAATGACCCAAAGATGTTAACAGACACTTCACCAAAGAAGGTATGTAAATGGAAGAAAGCATATGAAGAGGTGTTCCACCTCATAGGTCATCAGGGAAATGAAAAGTAAAACAACAAGGAGATACACTACACATTTATTGTAACAGTCAAAATCGGGAAAACTGATGACACCAAATGCTGGTAAGCATGCTGAACAATAGAAACTCCTATTCATTGCTGGTAGGGATTCAAAATGGTACAGACACTTTGGAAGACAATCTGGCAGTCTCTTATAAAACTAAAAATACTCTTACCATACGATCCACCCGTTGCACATCTTGGAATTTACCCAAAGAAGTTAAAAACTTATGTCCAGACAAAAACCTGCACATGCATGTTTATAGCAGCTTTATTCATATTTGCCCAAACTTGGAAGCAACCAAGATGTCCTTCAGTAGGTTATTGGATAAATAAAATGTAGTACGTATAGATAATGTACTACAGTGCTAAAAAGAATGAGCCATCAAGCCATGAGGAGACATAGAAGAACCTTAAATACATATTGCCAAGCAAAAGAAGCCAAGTCTAAAAAAAATTGTATGATTCCAACTATGTGACATTCAGGTAAAGGCAAAATTATGGAGACAATAAAAAAGTACCATGGTTGCCAGGGACTGGGGAGCTGGAGAAGGGTGGAAGACAGGTGGAGACCAGATTTTTAGGGCTGTTAAAATACTGTGTGTGATACTATGATGATGAATATATGTCGTTATGTATTTGTCCAAAGTCATGGAATATACAATACCAAGAATCAATGGTAAAGTAAACCACAGAATTGGGTGATTAGGATGTGTCCGCATAGGTTTATCAATTATAACAAAAGTACCTCTCTGAGAGGGAGGGTCATAAAGTTGATAATGGGAGACACTGTATGTGTAGAGGAAAGAAGTCTGTGGGAAATACCTGTATCATCCTCTCAATTTGTCTGTGAACTTAAAACTTCTCTATAACATTGTCCTTTAAAAAATAAATGATAGAATATCAATTCAATTTTTCACTTGTGAGGCTCTACTTCAAAGTAGGTGTCCCTCTAGAGGGGCAAATACTAATTGGTAATAACGAAGAGGTTCCATGAGATCACATGGGCATCGTATGTTCAGTTTCCAATGTTAAGAAAAATTTAAGAATCTTCATTTTTAATGAAACCCCCTTGTAATTTATTGTTGACAACGAATTGTATGTTGAAGATTCAACTTTCATGACCAAAAGCAAACACATGCATTCAAACTCTATTTCAGAGACCAAATCTTCATTCTGTTTGTAATAAAATCTTCCTATAATCCTACATGCAACCTCTACAACTGGTGAGTTGACATAAATTGAACATACTTTACCACCTCAGATAACTCTAGACTCTGGCTTGGAGCAAAAACGCTAATACAAATGGTGTAAGTTCCATAAAGGCAGGGATGTGGCCTGTGCTGCTCAGGATGCTCCGGTGACCACTGACTAGAAAACTACCTGGCAGGAAGCAACTATGGAATATTTGTTAAAAACAAACAAACAGACAAACAAAAATCAAAAACCAAAAAACCACACACGATATATATAATTAAAAACATTTTTTAAAAATTTTATAAATGTATGAGCATTACTTATGTATAATAAATGATGGAATGAAGTAGACCAAGTAATATCTACAGGCCCTGTAGCCAACATTCTAATAACTGTTCTTCAAACTAATAGGAAGTTTTGCTCACAGCCTCTTATTTGTACTCAGACTAATTTAGGAATGAATACTTTAAATTTTGCTGGAACACACTTGCTAAATTTCTCATTCCAGTGTAGTTACTTTAAAATGCTAATTAAGGAACTGTAGTCTGAAATCAGGAGCTAGAGACATCTCTTTCTCCATCTCTATAAGGAGAGATAGAACTAATGAAAGTTATAAAATGCACCTCTTTTTGCTGCAAAAGCACTGTAGAATATATTTTTATAAGATATGACAAGGTCTAAAGTAAACAATGATTTCTTCTGTCAATAATATGATATTGATCCAAGGCTATTCAGCTAATTTTTTATAGTTATGTCATATTTTAAGATGAACATAATTAAACAGTCTTCCAATTTATAGCATCAGCCTTTCTTTGATATAAAATATATTAACTCTAAAACATCTTTTATCTGAATATACTTTCTGTTCTGGTCCATTGCCCTTGCTCTCAAGGCTGCCTGAATGCTCTTCACCTTTCCCTCTTACTGTCTCCATGAATCTTTCCATGACACCGCAGGGCCGTGAGAAGGGGCCCTCTGTATGATAGGTAATATGTTTACCTGATTAAACCACCCATTAGACTTCTTGCCTCTTGAGGATTGTGACTGTCTTGTTCCCTATTATAGTTATAGCTCTTACCCAATGCCCTGGTCCATTATTGATGTTCCATAAATATTTGATGAATGAGTGAATAAATGACTTACACCAGACTTCTTAAGAAAGTGGCTGATACAACCATGGGTTTGAAATTGTAATGCTTAGCATTGAAACATGTAGGTATTTCCTTCACTTCACTTTCATCCAGTATGATACTTATCAGAATTCTATTAACAAGAATTTTGGCATTTATTTAGAGTGATGATAATGTGAACACCTTGATGTTATCTGACTCGTTATCTATTAAATTTCTTTCAGCATGATTTTAACAATACTTTTAATATGCTGTATTTGGATTAAAAAACATGATATGCACAATAGCATCAATCCAAATATTTGATTAACTATAATACCACATTTCCCTGTCATTAAAGATAACAGATAATTTATTATTCCTGCTGTAATTATATTAATATTCTAGCTAAATGAGTCTATTTAAATCTAACATTAAATTCTCAGTCTGGCTGATTAACATACACCAATAATTTCTTATGCTGATTTAAAATGTTTTAATGCAGTATATCTTTTTTTAAATGCAAAGAATCTTTATTTTCTTGTGAATATATTTACAAAATGAGAGTAACATCTGAGGAATCACTAACTAATACTCATTTCCCTCCTATATTTTTCTTAGGAGTAAATCATGAACATAATAGAACCTTGGAGTTTTCTGTGAGACATTTAATATTATGGAGCCCCTAGGATGCATTTTAACAACAGCAAATATTTCCCTTTTGGGAGAGGGGATGTTCCAGTGATATAATATGTAATAAGGCATTGTGCTTCTAATTTTGGAGATTTGTGGGTAATGAGGAGATAAAAACAAATAAAATAACTGGAAGCAGTTTGCTTAATGATAAATGCAATAAAGAAGTAATATGAACCCTGAGCATTGGCTAGCATGGGGCAAGCCTGACTAGAGGGTTTTCTAAGTTATAGACCAGTCAGCCTTGACCAGTGAATTAGTAAGTAAGAAGACACCAGTGAATGGAAAGAGCTGTTGATTGGTGCCTTGCTTTTTTTCATTTCTCTTAGAAGTGATTAGTTCCTCTCAGTGAATTATGAGCTGAAAGTAATCTGCAATGTAAAATAATATAGAAATGTGAGCTGTCTTAGAGACATAGCAATGTCATCAAGAAAGCAAAGGGTGTAGATGGGTAGCCATGGGCTGCTCAAAATGCAATGTCTGATTATAACTGATGTCCTAGCTTCTGTGACATAACTCCCAACACAATAGACTAAAGACGAAATTCTAGTGCTTTCAAGCTCTCCTGGGCAAGATGGCCTTTCTTGAGAAGGAAAAGGCTATAGCTCCAGGTAATTGTCACACACCATTTCACCATTTACAATGGTATGTACTTAAGTTTACACTTGAGGGAATTTCAAAAATTCAGAAAATGAAGACTCATAAAGGAGGACACCACTATTTTAATTGATACATTCATTCAAAAGGAGTTCTAAGGTCAGTAGAATTTCTCTTTTCTGTCTCTTTTTGGCCTCATCTTTTCTGCCTTCCATGGTGACTACTCATAATCCCCAAATTAATAATTTTATTAGCTAATTCCATTTAATTTCATAATTATTTGCACCATTCATAACAAGAATTTGTTCAGTTAAGCTGCTGAGGCAAGGCTGGTGGGAGGAATATAAAAATGGCTTTGGATCTAGAAATTTTAGGCTTTTCTGCTGCCTATACCACTTACATATCTGAATTTTGAGACTGAACAAAGCTCTTTCCTGCAAAACGTTTGGTGGGGAGACCTCATCTCAAACCCTATTTCTCGGTTCCTTTCTTTGCTTTCAGTAATGCTAAAATGAGGGCCAAGTAATATAACCTTTACAATATTGATTTCCTTCAGAATACCCAAAGCCAGTATAGAAGGTTATGCAGTCAGCTGTTAGCCGGAGGTTCTCCAAAGGAAAAAAATAAATAAACAAAACAGGGCTAGTAAAAGCCACCAGAGACCCTTTCAGAGATCTCTAAGAGTGCTTTACAACTCCAAGGAAGAGAGCTGCATAATATTTTATGGTTAAACAGGGCAAACATAAGACAGAATGAGTGATAGTTTGCTAAACTTGGGATAAATTAAAATGAATAACATATCTAAAAGATAATTATTATATCCATTTATTGAATATTTTCTTCATGGTTATACCAAGAAAATGTTAGTTTTTCACACCATTATTTAACTGACTCACTTAAGGAAAAATGTAGGCTGTCAAATTACCACATTAAAATGCCAAGGTGTTTCAACATGGCCAACAACATGATGTCCACAAAGAAAGTTTCTGCTTTTCCTTTCATTTATTGACTTCTAACCATATAAATAGCATTTGCCACTATAAGTTATATGTAATTTACTTGACACAATGTGTGTGTCTGTTACAATGACAAACCAAAGGATTAAAACAAAATCATGAATGAGAATGTGATGTAAGTTTCCTATAATATCCCAATTTCCCTGTTTTCTGGCTTTCCTTTTCATACAATAGCGTTGGTCCACCCATTTTTTTTAACTGCCAGTTGTAGGACAAATTCCATGCTAGGTCCATCCATATGTGTTGTTCTGGAAAACTTGGCTTCTTTGTTCTCTTAATCTCAAACTATTACTTTGAAGTCAAAATGAACCCCTCTGAAGGCTAATATGTTTGTCATACATATGGGATAAAAAGGAGCTTTTTTGTATTTTGCTTTAGTGAATACTGTTTTGAACCCTGACAATAAATATTGTAAAATTTGAAATGTCATGCCTCATGGGTCTCTCAGCTCCCCTAGTTCTTCATGGCTACAGACTCAGTCTCAATTACATAATTCCAACTCACTTAAGTCTAAACAAAAACAAATACATCATTGTATCCTAATTTTACTTTCATGTATAAATATTGTCCATATAGTAATGCACATGGTAGTCCTGTATGCCATATAATAAATGTATTTTATTATTAATTTTCTAAATTGTAAAATTAAGATATATATGTACCTTTTACAATATATTGGCTATTAAAAATAGTATATGTTGATATAAGAAAATTTGTCAAAAATGACATAAATTAAAAAAATTAAACTGTCTCATCATTGCTATATTTAGAAGTAACTACTATTACTATTTGTGTTAGTCTAAAAGGAATGCCATCACAAAATGCCACAAGGTAGGTGGGTTAAACAACAGGAATTTATTTCTGTTTCACAGTTGTAGAGCCTTGAAATATAAGATTATAGTGTTAGAGTTCCTTGTAAGATCTGTGAGGGGGAAGTCTATCCCATCCTTATCTTAGCTTCTAGTGGTTTGCTGGCAATCTCTGCTATTTGTTGACTTCTATTACATCATCCTTACTTAGTGCTTTCATCGTCACAGGACATTCTACCTACGTGCATGTCTGGCTCTGAATTTCTCCTTTTAATAAGAACAATAGCCATAGTGAATTAGGTGTCCACTCTATCTAAATGAATTATATCTACATCACTCTATTTCCAACTAAGGTCCCATTTTGAGGTTCTAGGTGTTAAGACATCAGCATACGAATTTGGGAGGAGGACACAATTCAACCCATAATATCTCATTATGTATATTTTGCATTCCCTATGCTTATGTAGTAATAATTATCATAATTTACTAAGCCTGGACTCTGTACCAGTGACTATATAAACCAATTCAATAATTTATTAGATTTTTTTTGAGAAGATATAAAAAAATCATACCAATATCAACATTATACTAAAGAGATATACTTAGGCATAGAGAAAATAAGTAATTTTCTCAGTGTCACATAATGAAGTATAAATCCAGGCTACCTGAACTCTGACTGTAGAAGATTCATGTTGTACATTGTTTTATAACCTGAATCACAAAAGCCCCTTTGTTACAGAAGACTGAAATGGGTTCATCTTAAGATATCACTCTATCCAGGGGCGCCTGGGTGGCTCAGTCAGTTAAGCATCTGATTTTGGCTCAGGTCATGATCTCCTGGTTTGTGGGTTCGAGCCCCACATCGGGCTCTGTGCCAACAGCTAGCTCAGAGCCTGGAGCTTTGGATTCTGTGTCTCCCCCTCTCTCTTCCCCTCCCATGCTCATGCTATCTCTCACGCTCAAAAATAAATAAAACATTAACAATTTTTTTAAATAAAAAAAAATATTCTATCCAGAACTATCTGACAAAACCACAAAAGACTTGATGCTTTTTTCCATGACCTGTATTTATAACTTTGGATTTTCATATACTGGATCCCCAAGTTACTAGCTGTGTCAGTTTGGGAAAAAAATAAATTTTCTAGTAATAATGATATAATTGCTTTGCTTTGGTGTAAAGTTTCAAATAAATATCAAGATAAATAAGTATTCCACTGTAGTATTTCCCATTTGTCAGTGCCATATCTAGGAGCACTGAGTGAATTTCAAATGATACAAATGTTTTAGAGTAATACATATAATTGAAGAATCTAAAATAACAGTTAGATGTTTTACTATTGAACTATATGAACTATTATTGGCACTGTTCTTTTTATTTTATAAATGAGGAAAATTGGGCACAGAGGATATAAGTTCTTTGTTTCAAATTACCCACATGTTCAGGACCAGGTCTGGGACTTAAACCCGTCTCTGCCCTACCTGAGAGTCAGAGCTTTTATTCTTAATCATTTTATGTGATATTAATGTGCTATAATGAATTTAATGAAACTCTTCACCCATCCTTCAGTCATTTGAATACCAATTATCTGTCTCCTAAAAATGCAATAACCATTATGCCCTGTTCTCCTTCATGAACACAAAACTAATCTAGAGAAATATAATATTAAGGGACTAATAGACCTTCACATTTTTAAATTTATTAATAGTACAGGATTTAAATTTATTCAGTAAATAGAAATATAGATACATGTATTCCTTCCCATAGATAACTTAATATTATAACCTTATAATTTTCTAATACTCATAAGAGATCAAACCAATATGTTGTTTCATATATATACTATTTATTGGCACTTTATTCCTAAGTGCAAAAAACAAACAGTACACAATTAGAATTTACGATGTGTGCATAATTAAATGAAGAGTGGAAATACAAATGAAGTTTTGACTTAAGGCAGGGCCATAGTTCTACAAAGTGAAAAGACCTCAAGACCTGTTATAATTCTCCTCCTTGCCAGTTTTAGAACTTAAAGAAGGATATGTTAGAATGTGACATTTCATTGGCAATGGAATTTTTGTGGTTTTTTTCCTTAATATCAAAGTTTACTTCAATCAAATGTTCTGCCTTATTTTCCTTTATAAGATAATTAAATTTTATAAAATATCTATAGGGGTCACAAACTTAAATACACCTAAGTTGAGAAAACAAAAATTGAGACCCCCACCACCTTCTTTGTATCTTTTATTTTGTCACTTAATTTATTTAAAAAACATTTTTAAATGTTGATTTGTTTTTGAGAGAGTGGGAGACAGAGCATAAGTAGGAGAGGAGCAGAAAGGGAGACACAGAACTCAAAGTGGGCTGCAGGCTCCAGGCTCTGAGCTGTCAGCATAGAGTCCAACATGGGTCTTGAATTCACAAGCTCTAAGATCATGACCTGAGCTAGACATTCAATTGGCTGAGCCACCCAGGCACCCCTATTTTGTCACTTCTTAGTGAGAGATGTGTGTAGTAGAATATTTCTATATCATAAGAAAAACAACAGGGAAAATGTGATTACGTAATGCAGGTTACCATTAGCCTTGGCTATCAGAACAACACTAACGTGAGGAAAGGATTGTGGAAATTGGAAAGTCCATGGTCTTGTGTAAATTAGGCATACACTAACCAGCTCCTGTTGTTGATGTTGGGTCTAGCATGGCCAGTGTGTCTGACTTTTCAAGATAATCTGGAAGACCATATTTTATATGAATTCTCCCAATTTTTAAGTGTTGGCTAAAAACAGTTATGTGCCAAACAAAATAAATCTACAGGCTAAATCTGTTCCTTAAATCGCCAGCATGCAACTTCTGAAATATTGGCTTTGGTTTCATACAGTCTGTCAGCTGTTTTTTGGGACAAAAAAAAAATTGAAACAGCATCAATCAAAATCCTATTTGTGATTCAGTTGTCAAAACTGGTCATTTACTTGTTTAATCTTAGATATTGGTCAAAGGGCACAAACTTGCAGTTAGAAGATGAATAAGTTCTGGGGATCAAATGCACAGCATTGTGATTATACTTAACAATATCATGTACTTGAAAATTGCTAAGAAACTACATCTTAAAGATTCCCACCACAAAAAAGAAGTGATAAATATGGGACATGATGGAGGTGTTAGCTAATGCTAGGTTGATAATCATATTGAAATATATAAATATATCAAATCAATGTCTTATAAACCTTAAACTTACACAATGTTATAAGTCAATTATATCTCAAATTTTGAAACATAGCAATTTTGCTATAATAGTCAAGTCATCTTCATCTCTATCTATTCTTCCTGGATCAGCCATATTGATCTCGTCTAGGTTATGCCATTTATATGCCCCAAACCACTAAGTTTCCATTGATAATAAAAGCCAAAACCTTGTAAGTTCTCACATGACTTGCCCCCGTTAGCTTTCTTTATTTTTAACTGCTTTATTTGAGATATCTTTGACATGTATAATCTACATATACTTAAGGTATACAACTTAGTGTTTCAATGTATTTAGAGACTTTTAAAAGATCACTACTATGAAGCTAAATAACTTATCCAAAGATACCTATATAGTTACATACTGGTGCATAGATGTTGAAAAGATTTAAGAGATACCCTGTTTCAACTTTCAAGTATACAATATAATATTGTTAACTATCATTACTGTACTGTACATTAGATCTCCCAAAGTGATTCCTCTTGCATAACAGAAATTTTTTACCCTTTGACCAACATCTCCTCCTTTCCTCTTCTCTCCTGCTCCTGACAAAACACCATTATACTTACTCTCTGTTTTTATGACTGTAACTATTTTAGATTCCCCTTATAAGTGAAGTCATTCAGTGCTTGTCTTTTGTGTCTGGCTTATTTCACTTAGCACAATGTCCACCAGATTCTCCCATGTTGTCACAAATGGTAGGACTTCCTTCTTGTTAAGACTAAATAATTTTCCATTGTGTGTATATATCACGATTTCTTCACCCATTCCTCTGTCAGTGGATATTTGGATTGTTCCCAGGTCTTCACTATTATGAATAATGCTTTCATGTAAATGAGTGCAGATATCTTTTCAAAATCCAGATTTCATTTCCTTTGGAAATATATACTCAGAAGTAATATTGCTAGATCATATAGAAGTTATATTTCTAATTTTTGAGGACCCTCCATACTGTTCTATAATAGCTTTACCATTTTCTCTTCTTACCAATGTTGTTCAAAGGTTTCCTTTTCTTTATGTCCTTGCCAATACTCGTTACTTTTGCACTCAAGTCTAACAGGAGAACAGGAGAAACCTAATGGAGGACTAGGGAGAGGGGAAGGGAGAAAGAGAGTTGAGGAGAGAGAGGGACACAAAACCTGAGAGACTAATGAATACTGAAAACGAACTGAGGATTGAAGGGGGATGGGGAGGGGGAGAAAAGAGGTGTTGGTAATGGAGGAGTGCACTTGTGGGGAAGAGCACTGGGTGTTGTATGGAAACCAATTTGACAATAAACTATTTTAAAAAAAAGAAAAAAGAAAACTACAAAACAATGATGAAGAAAAATAAAGAAGACACAGATAAATAGAAAGATAATTCATGCTCACAGATTGGAAGAATTAATATTGTTAAAATGTCCATAATACTCAAAGTGGTTTATAGATTCAACACATTCCATATCAAAATCCCAAAGGCATTCTTTACAGACATAGAGAAACAATCCTAAAATTTATGTGGAACTTCAAAAGACCCCAAATAACCAATGAAATCCTGAGAAAGAAGAACAAAGCTGAAGGCATCACATTTCCTGATTTCAAACTATATTGCAAAGTTATAGTAATCAAAGCAGTATAGTATTGCATAAAAACAGACATGTAGACCAATGCAGCTTAGAAATATACCCACACATATATGATCAACTAATCTTTGACAAAAGTGCTACACTGGTGAACTCACAGTGATAGTGAAAAGACACTCTCTTCAATAAATGGCATTAGGAAAACAGGTTATCCACATGCATAAGAATGAAATAGGACACTTATTCTCACAGTGAATAAAAAAACTAATTCAAAATGGATGAAAGACTTAAATGTAAGACCTGGAACTATAAAATTTCAAGAGAAAAAAAAAGCTTCTTGACATTGGTTTTGGTAATGATTTTTGGTCATGACACCAACACTGCCTGTAACAAAAGCGAAAATAGGTAAGTGGGACTAGATGAAACTAAAAAGTGTCTGCACAGCAAAACAAAACAATCAGCAAAGTTAAAAGGTGACCAGCAGGATTGGAGAAATTGTTTGCAAACTGTATATCTGATAAAGGGTTAATATTCAAAATATATTAGAGACTCCTACAACTTAATTATAAAAAAAATCCAATTAACAATGGGCAAAGAAGCAGAATAGACATTTCTTAAAAGAAGATATATAAATGGCCAACAGGTACATGGAATGGTGCCCGACATCACCATTCACCAGGGAAATGAAAATCAAAACCACAATGAGATATCAGCTCATACCTGTTAGAACGGCTATTATTAAAAAACCCATTAACTTTCTAATCATGACCAGGCTCCTATGGCTCTGGGCTCCCTTTCCTCTCCTTTCCCTCCCACTTGCTGACTTCCTTGGTATTTCTTGAACATTTCAAGGTTCTTCTCTGAGAACATTTACTATTTTCTCTACTGGATTTTTCTTTCCACTTAGATTTACTTGGTCAGTAAATCTCAGGTTTTCATTCAAAAGTCACTCTTGAAATAAAGCCTTTCCTCACCTCTCTATCTAATATTTCAAACCCCCATGCCTAGTTCCTTATGGGATTCATACCTGTTTATCCTTTCTTCCCCGCCACAATCTAACATATACACCTACACTGCGGATTTGTGTTTTTATCCTTTCTCTGCTCTACTTTAACAGCATTTAGTTATGATTTTGCAAAAAATTCCTAAGTTTTATTTGAATGGACCATTTTTCTTACTGTTAATAAAGTTGAGAGCATAACATTATGCTCTCAATTTGCACAGAACATTTCAGAGGATAGTATGGATCAATTCAATGTTTTCTGATGACTTATTTTATTAAAGCAATAGAGATTAGTGAGCCAAAGATAATTAATAATTAAAAATAGGATCTCTTTCAAATATTTAGTCTCCAGCAAGTCTTGGCTATTGATTGGAATATGTAATAAGATACTCAAGTGTTTAACTTAATGAAAAAAGGCAGGTTAAATGTTGGGGTTAGCTTTCCAAGGGAATATTTTTATATTATGTAGCCATAAATATATTTTCTACCACTACACTCAAATATTACCCATTGAGCAGCCAATGTGATGTTGATATAGCATAAATCAGATTGTCAGCCTTCTCTTTCAAAATCCTCCAATGTCTCTATATCACATTCAGAATAAAACTAAAAGTTATTTCAATGCATTATTCAGTCACCTTCTTCAGGCCTTTACTCAAATGCCATATTTTGATTTTGCATTCCTGATGATATCAATTAAAAGAACAGTGTCTTCAGGCTTCGATTTCTCTGCTTAGTTTAATTTGTTATATTTTTACCTTTTTCTTTTTGCCTTTCTCCACTATAAATGTAAGCTCTATGAAGCCAGAGATTTCCATCAGCATTTTTCACTAATGTATCTTCTGTAATATACCAAGCCAGGTAATTCAAGTGTAAATGTCTATAATCTATACACCTACACAACATAAATACACATGCATTGTCTCTCAAACTAAGTTATTATATAGAATAAATAGATATATAGAAGAGTTATTTTTAATTTTTTATTAATGTTTATTTTTGAGAGAGAAACAGAGCATGAGCTGGGGAGAAGGAGAAAGAGAAAGAGAGAGAGAAAGAGAGAGAGAGAGAGAGAGAGAGAGAGAGAGAGAGAGAAAGATAGAGATTAACTGAATCTGAAGCAGGCTCCAGGCTCTGAGCTGTCAGCACAGAGCCTGACATGGGGCTCAAACTCACAAACTGTGAGATCATGACCTGAGCCAAAGTCGGGCACTTAATTGACTGAGCCACCCAGGCTGAACAGAAAAGTTATTTTTCCTAATCATAATTGTGTGGTTTTTGCTCATTTACAACTATAACAATTTAATTTTTTAAATATTTTATATTTTAGAGAGAGTAAGCAGGGGAGGGGAAGAGAGAATGGGAGACACAGAACCCAAAACAGTCTCCAGGCTCCAAGCTGTCTGCACAGAGCCTGATGTGGGGCTTGAACTCACAAACTGCAAAACCATGATTTGAACTGAAGTTGGATGCTTGGCCGACTGAGCCACCCAAGTGCCCCTCCAAATATAATAATTTAAAATAAATTTAAAATTAAAATCATTCTGAAGTTTAAAAACAGACTTCAACTAACTCATAGTAAATAGGACTCTGACGTGTGTCAGAAGTGATTGAGCAAAATGCATTTAAAAAAAGTCTCTGAATCATTAGGAAGAACTCTCAGTATGAATGGAGGTACCTGTCATTAACATAAAAATGAAATTCAGTTATAAATGACAATCTATGAATTGTCTAAGAATTCTATGTTGTAATATTACAACCAAATCTTATTCACAAATTCAATTGTGCATGGTATTGGTGAGGGTAAATTAGGTGACATTGTGGTTTCACAAAATCACCAGCTGCTAGACATGTTCACAGATTATTTTTATTGATGCTACATGTCTAGTGTGGGTCAGGAAGGGCAAAGCCTCTCTTCTCATTGTAGTCCCTCAGGGATGTGGAGCGAGAGGGTTCATATAGCAATATGCGCTTTCAAAACTAGACAGAGGGGAGGCAGAGTATTGAAGTACAATTAATTTTTGAAGTTTTTGTGCACAATTGTCACTCATTTCATTAACCTGAGCAAATGGCAGAGACATGGCTAACCTCAAAGGGGATATAAAAATACAATAGTATCCTGTGCTTTGATGGAAGAAGACAAGAAATAGAACTGAGTTATGTGAATATGTATGAACGGCACTAATGATTATGCAACGATATTTCAAATGTGATATGAAAAATTGCTGTAGATCATTCCAATAAAAATAAAGCTATGTCAGGGTTCCTGGGTGGCTCAGTCGGTTAAATGTCAGATTCTTAATTTAGGCTCATGTCACGATCTCATGGTTTGTGAGTTTAAGCGCCATGTCTGGCTCTGTGTTAACCGTGCAGAGCCTGCTTGGGATTCCCTCCCTCCCTCTCTCTCTGCCCCTCCTCTGCTCTCTCTCTGTTTCAAAATAAATAAAAAGTTAAAAAACAGAAAGCTGGGGCACCTGGGTGGCTCAGTCAGTTAAGCATCTGGCTTTGGCTCAGGTCATGATCTTATGGTTAGTGGGTTTGAGCCCCGCATCAGGCTCTGTACTGATAGATAGCTCAGAGCCTGGAGCCTGCTTCAGATTCTGTGTCTCCCTCTCTCTCTGACCCTCCCCTGCTTGCACTGTCTCTCTCTGTCTCTCAAAAATAATAAATAAAAGACATAAAAAATTTTAAAAAACCCAGAAAGCTATGGCAACCTATCTTTAAAAAAAACAGTTCAATTTTTGACAGATCATTGTGAAATCCCACTGATCAAATGCCACAAGAAACACACTGGTGAATAGTAACAATGATATAACATTTAGTGTGCTTCCTGCAGCAAGGAAGAGCCCAGCTTGGAGCATGCGTGGGGCATCCCAGTGAGGGACTGAGAGTTAGAGGGGCTTCTAGGTTTCCAACAGGAGATGTGCTTGTGCTGGAAATTATCAGAAGATTTTAAGGCAGCAAGGCTACTTCTTGATGGCACAGTGAAGAAGTGGGAGGAATTCTGTGACTAAGTATAAGACTAGGAGTTCACAGCCGAAGGGGCAGCGGTAATCCCTGAGAGCAATGTGGCTGTGTTCTAGTCTTGCCCTTGTCCCAGTTCAGTCCAGAGCACAGTGTGGTCTTGCTGGATCACCTCCTGTATTCTGCAAGCATTATTTGTATGTGGTAGGGGACACTGTGCCCTGGTTGCTAGCAGAGCCAGAAGAAGCATTTCTGCTTTACACAGAAGGTGGTTTGGAATTTATTATTTATTAGTTTGTAATACACCTTAGTCATCTTTACAGACAAATAAATAAATAAGTTTATTTTAACAAGATGCTAATGGGTGGCAGCAGGCCAATGTAGTCTTAAATTCAGTGTTTTCACTGAGTCTCCTGTTCATGGGTTAAGTTAGTGATAAATAATGAAAAGAAAATACAGATTTGGACCAGACAGGCAAAGGCTGGTCAAAATGCACTGACCTAAGAATCAAGGACAATTATGGACTTGATTCAAAGGAATTAGATAAATTTGCCAAGTATATAAATTCTTACTTTTCACTTTATTGCAAAACATTTAATTCCATAATATGTGCTTAGAATTCTGGGAATATTGTAACTATAAAAAATCTAATGAAAAATGTTTTTTTTTCAAACTGGAAGTTACTTGTCTCTCACGCTTTATCTACAGATTCATGATCTAATGAAACAATTTGCTGATATTTAACCTAAAACGTTAGCATTTTCAAATGGTAATATTAAACAATTCTAAGTCACTTCTCTAAAATAATGTCAGCGACAAAAACTCCATGTCAGAAGTGTATGGAAAAGTCTTTCACCTTTCACCCATTTCTGCCACCTCCTACCCCCAACCTCTGGCAACTATCAATCTGTTCTCTTCTCTAGAATTTCATGGGGTTTTTTTGTTTGTTTGTTTGTTTTAGATAAAATGGTTACAATGTCCTGTTACAAGATAAATAGTAGTGGGGATATAATGCACAACCTGATGGTTATAGTTAACAATATTGTATTGTATATTTGAAAGTTGCATAGAGTAGATCTTAAATATTCTCATTACAAAATAAAATACTTTGTAAGTATGTAAGGTGATTGTTAATTCAACTTATTATGGCAATCATTTTGCAATATGTACATATATCTAATCATTATACACCTTTGACTAACATTATATGTAATTATATTTCAATAAAACTGGAAAAACTTTTTAAAAAATTTTGTGACACTGATATATAGCCTTTTTTAGTTATCATTAGGTGTAAGCTATATTTCTCTCTTTCTAAATCCATTTGAGTAGTTTAATAATAAACACAAATATATATATATTCATGTATGTATAAACTCAATGTTACTATAAAGTAAGATCAAAACATTTTTACAAAGAAATTTAATAATAAGAATAAGAAACATAGTGATAATAGAAATGTTTATAACATTTGGCATGCACTAAGTTCAGTAATATCATACATACTATAAATTATTTTAGGAGCACCTGAGTGGCTCAGTCCATTAAGAGTCTGACTTTGCCTCAGGTCATGATCTCCCGGTCTGTGAGTTCAAGCCCCGTGACAGGCTCTGCTGACAGCTCAGATTCTGTCTCTCTCTCTCTCTGTCTCTCTCTCTCTCTCTCTCTTTCTCTCTCTTTCAAAAATAAATAAATGTTAAAAATAAACTGTTTTCATGTGAAATAAAAGCACTGGTATTTGCATCTTTTATCAAATAAAATAGGCTAAACTAAAATCCTTTTAAAATAATTTCAAGTTAAATAATACATCCATAAGTAATAACCTGAAGAGGTGGGAGAGTGATATAGTCCAAAGAAGAATATAAGAAATTCAAGACTTGCTGATAGTTTCCCTTCAGTGCAGTAAACACCCAAAAGACAGCAAAGCAAAAGAAGCCAACACTTGAAAGAGAAAGCTCACAGGACGGGGCGTTTCAGAAAAGCTTGCTTTAATTGAATGTGGGTGCTAAGTAGTGCTGGAGAAAAGACACATAGTTCTGCCGTCGACTGAAAAATGGCTGCATGAAGCCATTGAGGAGTGGCAGCCATGGCTCTGTGGTAGCCCATGGCTATAGACTTTAAGACCCACAAGGGAACCAAGAACATGAGGGATCCAAGGCACAGTCAGTGGGGCAGCTCACTGAGAATATCGAATTTCTAAAATACAGGATCCCAGAGGTGTGCCACTTGGCTGCATAAGAGTGACATGCCATGGCACTACTCATGGTTTCCAAATCAAGAAGGCCCTCAAGTTCATCAAGAAACAGATCTGGACACACATGCATGCCAAGAGGGAGAGAGAGGATGAACAACATCCTGGTGGCAGCCCTGAGGAAAGTGACAGCCAAGAACTGAATTCCCCCCAATGCAATTTTTTGGGGGGGACTTGGTGGCTCTTGGCTCAGGGCATGATCTCACAGTTCAGTTAGTGAGATCCAGCCCTGTGTAGGGCTCTGTGCTGTTAGTGAAGATTGCTTGGGATTATCTCTCCCTCTCTCTTTGCCCCACCACCTCTCTCTTAAAATAAATAAACTTAAAAAAAATCTTTTTGAAAATCAAATCAAAGCAATTAATAAAAGGCTATTTGCAGATGTAATTGATTAAGGATCTTGAGGCAAGGAAATCAACCTGTATTATAAAGGTGAGTCCTAAATACATTTCTATGTCACCTTATACCAGGGAATTAGAGGGAGATTTCATATCACACCACAATACACACACACACACACATACACACACTCACACACACACACACACACACACACACACATGAGAAGTGATGTGAAAATGAAATAAAGAAAAATTTCAAGATGGTGGCCTTGAAGTATATGGACTTAAGGAAAGTGCAGCAACATGACAATGAAAGCCAGCAGCCACCAGAAGCTTGGAAGGGGCGAGGGGAAGGCTGTCGCCTACAGCCTCCACAGAAAGCCCTGCTGCCACCTTGCTGTCAGCCCAGTGATTATGATTTCAGAATTCTGGCCTCAGGATTGGGAAAGAACAAGTTTCTGTTGTTTTCATCCCTCAATTTATGTCCATTTGTAACAGCAGCCATAGGAAAGTAATGCAAGCACTGTACACAAAGTAAGTTTTAACAAATGATAGATTGTTATTGTCTAAACAGGTCATAAAAATATGAAAAATCTGTACTTTGACCTTGCCATTTCAGGGTTTCCTACTAACATTGCTGGAGCAAGCAGAGATAAACTGTGTAAATTCTTTACAGAGATGAAGTTTTAGTCAGGCAGGTTTTTTTTTTTTTCAATTTATAAAAAAGTATTATTTCTGGAAAAAATAGAGTAATGTTTTTATAGAAAGTGCTATTAATTAATTGTTTCCATTTTGAGAAAAGTTTTGATTTTAGCACAGAATTAATGAGTGATAGCTGTCTTCAAACCAATTAAAAACTAGTTAAACCTCTGGAAAACAGACAGCATAATTATAATACTCTATCCTTGAAGACAACATAATTTACCAAAAGGAAGTTTAGAACAGTATCTACCAGATAAACTACTGTTTAATCCCAGTTAAAAGAGGGTGCCTGACAGCTGAGTTGACAAGGCTACCATTTAATGATATGGGTTTCTAGAGGGAGAACATAATGTTAAAAAATCTATTTTTTGCATAGTAATTTCATGAGGATAATTAGACCTCAAAATTAACATGTAAAGTAGGCAATTTAATATATAACTAAGAAGTTCAGTTAAAATATACCTTTAGGCCACACTGCTATGTGGTTATAATGTGTCCTAGGGCTAGGAAGAGAGTAGAGAGAGAGAGAAAAGAGAAGGGGGTCTCATGAGAAGACCAGGCATTATGCCATAATTTAATATGAGATTTAGGTTAGTATAGAATTGACCTCTTACAAATGAAAGAAGAAAAAGAAAGGGATATATGCAAATAAAATACAGTAAGTAGAAAGTAAGTATAGATATCATACAAAAATAAATAGAGAAAAAATTGGGAAGAAAAGATTTAGCCAAGATTAACATTCATATTCTAAGTTACAATAAGAAAGACAAGACAAAGAAGACCCAGGAACACTATTTAAAAAAAAAAAAAGTAAGACAGTGGAATATGATGAAAATTGAGCCAGGCTTACTAAAGAAATAACACAATTAGATACAATCAAGTGGAAATGAAACGGAAAAGGGGGAATCAATAGTGTAGAAAGACACATCAGTTTTATGGAGGACAGGCTTAAGAAAGTCATATATAATGTGAAAGCAAAGGATGAAGAAAGCCAACCAGTTTATATAAAGAATATAATAAATAAGGACACAGGAGATCTGAAACAGTGGTACTCTAGTTTCCCTGAAAAAAACAAAGGCAATGATATAGGAAATATCCAAATTTAAAAAAGAAGAAGAAACTATCAGTGAAGTAAAGGAAACTTGATTCTAACAAAAAATATAAAATGAAATAAATTTGACTACAGCAAAATTTACATTGATCCAGTTCTCCCATTCCTTCTTATGTTCACAGCCTTTGTTCATGTGACTTTGTAGTTCTTCCCACTGGGAGGGATTTATTTTTCAGCTCCTCTGATGATGGACTTGACCATGAAATTCACTTTGACCACAGAGGTATGTGAGGGAAAGGCAGTGTAGAACCTCTAAGCCTAGCATCAGGAAACAGCATATCTTCCATATTGCTTCTCTTAAATTTCATTCATCCCCAGGAGAATTTTGTCTATGCCCTAGTGTCCAGACATTTCACTGGCACCTTCCAGTCCCACACTCAATGGTCCAGTAAGGATAATAAGCATGGAGACAGAACTGAACCAAAACCGAACCTTAGAGCTACCTCTTACTGATTCCAGCCTATACCACACAGACCCCTGACAAACCCACCATTATGTGATCACCTGTCAATTACTATTTTAAATCAATGAGATTATTTAAACTTATTTATTTATTTTGAGAAAGAGAGAGAAGGAGGAGGGGGAGGAGGAGGAGCAGAAAGAGAATCCCAAGCAGGCTCAGTCCTGTGAGCACAGAGCTCCATATGGAGCTCAATCTTGTGAACCACAAGATCGTGACCTGAGCCAAAACTAAGAGTTGTATACTTAAAACGAGTGAGCCACCCAGGTGCCCCTAAACCAATCAGTTTTTAGGTGAACTCTTACATGGTATTTTTGTGGTAATAGTTGATATATTCATTTACCCACAAAAATATCCATTGATACAATTAAATTTAACTTTAAAAAATAATATAATTTGCCAGAATACATGAAGGCACATGCTCCCAACATATTAAAATAAATAAATAATTTGGGGGCAATGAATAAACAGAAAAATTACCTCTAAAGAAAAAGAAAATAATAAACAAATTGATCTCAAAATTCTGGATATGATGGGTAACTCCAAAGCGTATTTATAAGACAACAGCTAGAGAAAGTTTTAAAAGTTTAATCAGATCACTTAACTCCCATTTTTTCAAAACACTGAAGTGACTTATATCACACTTAGATTAAAGTACAAACTACTATCTCCTAAATGGCCTGGTTTAAAGTTAGATCTCTAATCTCTCATACAACCTTCTCTGTCACTTAATTTTTTCTGCCCATTTTGGTCTCCATGCTGCTCCCAGCAAAGCCAATAATTTTTATAGCTTCAGAGTCTTTGCATTTGCTATTTCTTCTTCTTTAGCATTTCCTTCCTGATTTCAGATGGTTGTTCTCAGAGGCCTATTCTAATCATGTCTTCAAAAAATATGTTTCATATTTCCTAATATCCCCTAACTAATGTACTGAATATTTTTTGTGTATCTTACATATTGACTTACCAGCTAATTGTATCCACAATACAATGAGAGCTCAAATAGGGTTGAGGTTTGGGCTGCTTCTGCACTGCATCTGAAAATGTATTTCAAAGGAAATAGTCAATAGATTATTAATAAGTATTTTAACACATTGATAAACAAATGATAGTAGTTAAGCAAATCCCTAAATAGTTTTAACAGAAGTCCCTAACCAACCTTTCTGTGGAAATATAGAATCTATATAATTTCGAAATAAAATCTACTCCTTATCACCCTCTGGACAACTACAGTAAACAAATAAAAACTACAAATATCAGAACACAATATTGTAAGTTACCAGTGGTAGCACTCAACGTACTTATTAACATAGATCTGTGTTAATTTAAAAGACCATTATAGATATGAAGTTATGTTGTAAATTGTAAAAAAAATTGCTATCTCATGAAGGTCTTATGATAATTTACCTATAAAATCTATGAGGCAAAAATCTGAAACATGAAAAAGTGATTTGGGAAGGTAATAGGAGAAGGTAAAGTAAATTATTTAATTTTTACAGAGAAAATCAGTACTCCATGTGGTCCTAAGGTTGATAAATCAAGAAATACAGATTAAGGACTGATATAGACATGCACAGAAAATTCTGTGAAGAGAATGAAACCATTCTGTAATTTCCAGATTATCAGAAGGAAATAGAGGTGAAACAATAATACAGATCATAAAGCAAATGCTAGAAAACAGAGGCAATTGCTAAGAAACATTAAAAAACAGAAAATTAAATGAGATGGTGGAAGTAAAACCACAATTTTATGACAGATCAATATATAGAAATACAATAATTTCAGATTCAGGATTACAAAATTAAATCCAATTGACTAGGGTTATAACATTCAACTGTATGCTGTTTACAAAGAGACATAGCTAGATCAAAGTGATTTAAAAACATGAATGTTAAAGAAGGAAAGAGATGAAAGATGCAAAAGAAAATAGCTTCTACAATTTTAATGCCAGAAAGTAAATCAAACTAAAAGTAAAAAATAAATAGTAGCAAAATACATAAAATAAAAAATCCTAGATATGCAAGAAGAAAGCAAATAAAAAAAAATGTGTTTATCTCCTCTGACAGACCAAACTGACAAAAAAATAGTAGAGAAGTTCTAAACAGATATATTTAAATTTAAGCCAAGAATACAACAAAGACAACCTCTAAAAATCCAGGAACATTAGAAATTGTAGAAACCGCATCACCAGCAATGAAACAAAAATAAAGGGAAAATGTACAAAGCTATATGAAAAGGGACTCATATTATATAAAGCAAAGCAAAAGCATAATAGTGGCATGTTTAGAAAATAATTATGAACCCAGCAATTTAAAAAATCAATAAAATATTACCAAAGTTACACTGAGATACATTTGTAGGCTTAAAAATTGTCATTACTAAACAGGAAGAGTGAAAATAAAGTATTGAACTCAAGATTTTAAAAAAGAGAACATAAAAACAATTTAAAATAATGGTACCTAAAAAACAAATATGGGGTGAAAACACTTTCAGTTTAATTGGGTAGAAGAAAGCATTAATGCAACAAATTTCTTCATCAACCTGTTTGAAGTCCTCAGAATATAATAGTGTACAAGTGGTCTGTACTCAATGTTCATATAATTCTCAATAAAGAGCTCATCCCAGTATTGTCAAACTCTTTCAGACATTATGCATTAAAACAAAGAAACAAAAAAACAAGCTTCCCAACTACTTTAAGAGGCAAGTATATCCTCTAAACTAAATTCATACTAAAAAGAAAGATAAAAAATGAAATTATAAATACATTTTAAAATATTTTAAGTATTAGTATTTGACCAAAATTGATTATTATATTATAATTAACAATTCTCAGGGAGAAATTAAAAATACAAGTTTGTTGAATTTTAAAAAACAATCATGTGTTTTATTTAAATTCAAAATATACTCTTTCTCTTCACACTTAAAAGTCCAAAGACTTTTACTTTTAAGTTAATTGTAAATCTAAAACTTTCTTTCCAATTCCTTTTTCTGTTTAGTTCACATAGCTTCCTTCTCAAAGCTTACATTCTTCCTACAGCTGTTTTGCTTGGTAATTGGTGAAATTTTTCTAAATTGTACTTGTTCAACATCAAGTCTGTAATGTGTCTAATTAGATGTTTAAACTACCAAGGTTAACTGTACAAATTAGCACATTTTTCAAAATGTGTAGTCATGTAACCACTAACACAATCCTGATATGTAATATTTTCATCATGCCAAAAATCTCCCTCATGTCAAAAATATCTCTATAGCACTCTTTAGTCCATCCCTGGACCTTGGCAACAACTCAACTTCTTTCCATCATGATAGTTTTGACTTTCAGAATTTTGTGTGAATGGAATTTTGACATATTTACAGTGTGTCTTTCCAGTTTAAGATGCATTCCTCTTATTCCTTGTTTTCAACAGAACATAACTGCAAACTCTAAACCACCCAAATGTTCACCAACCAGTCAATAGGTAAACACGTTAATTATACATTTATACAATGGAGCCATTCATATTTTAAAGAGATAAAAATATTAAGAAACAAGATCATTAGAGTTCTTAGCCACATAATCACCATAATTTGGAAGACAAATCCATCTGATCCTACATATTCTAAGACCCAACACTTAGCAATACTAAATTCCAAGACAGAATTTCATTTCTATACAAGTGAAGGAGTGAGTGCAGAAATATGTGTTTGATTTTAGCCAAAACCCAGAAATAGACAGGCAGTCTGGAACACCAAGCAGTCTGTGCCAGTTGTCCAGGATCCATGATGAATTCATTAACATTCAATTAGGAAAAGTCCCAACAAGAACTTAATTTTGTCACAATACATTTACCACATCTAGAAGCCAACCATTCTATAAAATCTGCCTCCTAGGCAAAGTTCTCACATTTGTTTCAGCTGGAGATTCATACTCAGCAGATTTCTGGACCAAAGCATCTGTCACTTGAAGTTTATACCATGGCGGATAGAAACTGGAGGTGGGGTGGACTGGTATGAACCAAACTTCAGTATGTGTTCCTTAAAATACTTTTTTTTCCTCTATTTTCAATTCTATAAATTTCTCAGTAATAATTCCTCTGGGTACAAGCAGTATCTGCAGTATCTGCATATCCACTTACTATAATTTTCTCTCCTTAAAATACACTCTAATATTTTTGTAGAGTAGTTTTCATTCTTGAGCTTGTGGACAAGTCTCTATATCCCTTCACAGAATCCTCTATGGTCCCAAATGCAGAATGGAATTTGATTCAGTGTATTTAGTCATGTCTACATAAGCCTAGCTCTAACAATTTAAAGCTAGAAATTCCCCTGTGCTCTATAGAACAAGCAAACTCATATGCCTTACATTTTTACTGCAGTAGAAACTGTTCTGCACATAAATGCTTAAAAAGACTAGAAATTCCCCCCCTTTTTTTTAACAATCAAATTTTTGTTTCAGCCAAACATTCCTGGGAAATCTTGTACCTGTGTTGCAAGGTAGCAAGAGTCCACGAAGTGATACTGCCTGAGCCTGCATAACAGCTTTGGGATTGTGACTTCTATCTAGGTCACTCATAGGACCAGCATTGGAGAGGTCCCCCATGACCACTGCTGTTTTTATGATTAAACTCTCCCTGTATTTGTGCCCATTTACTAAGTTCCCTGTAACACTGTGGTATATTTGAGATGCTCTTTTGGTCCCCATACATCCCTTTTTCTTTTTGTACTTACTTATACTTACTTAAACCCATTCACCTCTATGTATCTGCTTTTGACATCTTCTCCAAGATTCAAGTACTTTTTCTTATCTCTCTACTTTTATAAACATAGTCACTAAACTGTGGACAAAACCTCCATAAACAGGTGTCACCAAATGCAACAAATCACATAGGACAAGGCTTAAAACTTGTAGTCCAGATGCCACTAGATATCATTAAAATCAAAATTTGACTGAAATCCTAAAGTATAAGGCCAAAAACCATGTGGCTAGGCTTTGCAAAAAGCCTCTCCTCTTGTATATTTTCTGTTATATTTTGTGTTCTCCTACTCCACA
>NC_043700.1:148272520-148277764 GCF_006229205.1 Suricata suricatta | reverse complement strand
AAAGCAAAGATATCACTCTTTATTAAATATTGAACTGCAAGTCCTAGTAAATGGAATAAGTTAAGAAAAATTTCATAAAATGAATACAGAATGAAAAAATAAAAGAGAAAATTATCTTATTAACAAATGACATGATTTTCTAGGTAAAACATCCTAAAGAATCTACAAAAAAGCTATTACAACTGATAAGTTAAATTATCAAGGACATTAGAAATAAGATTAACTCATAGAATATAATCTTTTTAATACTAGCAAAGGACAATTGAAAATTAGATATTTTCAAAAAAGCAATAAAATTACAAGAAAATATGAAACTCTAATCATATATGACAATATCTTTCAACTGAAACTATAAAACATTTATATGGTAAATTAAAGTGGACATAAGTAACTGGGGTGATATTCTTTTTTCATGGGTCATATTGCTTAATATTATAAAAATATCAGTTCTCCCCTATTTAAGCTATAAAGTAAATGCAATTATTTCAGTTGTATGATAAATGCATTTGTGATAAATACCAGCAGGTTTTAATATAAAGTGATAAAATTTAAATAAAAATTGACAATCTAAATCAAAAAATTTTATGGAGAAGCCAAAGAATGAGAAGAGCAAAATCAAAAATAAAACAAAGAACTGGAGTACACACCTACATAATTAAATGACTTTTAAAGTTGCAATAAAGAAAACCGTACATACAGATAAAAGGAAAGATTCATAGATCAATGGAACAGAATAAGGACACCAGAAACAGGTAAAAAATACCAGTCTTGACTTCTATCTTGTACATGTCTGCTCTGAGGACACCCAGGTCACCGGGGAGAAAAATGTGTGTGTTTTGTTTTTCAGAGTGTCCGTCAGGGCCTTTGTCTACATCAGCGATTTGAGGCAGCCCAAATCAATATGTCAACAACACCCTGGCAGATCATTTTAAGACAATCCTGTGAAAGAAATAATGTGCCAGCCAGAAAATGATCCATTTCATAACTGCCCTTTGGAATTAGCCCATCTATTGGGTCCAGAATTACCTTATATTGGGTCCAGAAATTGGAACTTCTTAGAGTGTCTGGTTGACCTAATTGATGGGTTAAAACATTGAAGAGGATCCCCAGTGGGGAAGAAACTGATTGGGGCTCTTGTGGATTGTCTCAGGCACTGTAGGGTTACTGTGAAAATTCCGAGAGAAGTCCGAAAAGGCAGAGGGGAATGGTGTGGTGGTGTACAGCCTTTAAGTGGAACAAGAGGCTCAGTTGTCCAGGTCACACAGAGGTATGGGGGTGAGCCATACACAAAACTCAATTCAAATTGGATCATAAATCTAATGTAAAATTCTAAATTTCTGAATAACATTGGAAAATCATTACAGTCAGGTTAGTCAAAGATTTTTGTTTTAGACAACACACATAAAACAGGAAACAAAAATAGAATAAAATATGTAAGTTTGACTTTATTAAAACTAAAACTTCTGGGGTGTCTGGGTGGCTCAGATGCTTAAGCACTCAACTCTTGGTTTCAGCTCAGGTCATGATATGATTTTTGGGATTAAGCCCTACATTGGGCTCTGCACTGACAGCGTGAAGCCTACTTGGGATTCTCTCTCTCTCTTCTTCTCGCTCGCTCGCTCTCTCTCTCTCTCTCTCTCTCTCTCTGTGAGTCTCCCCTACTTGCATACTCTCTCTCTCTCAAAACAAATATAAACTTTAAAAAAAAGACTCTCTTAAATACATAAACTTAAAAAAAATCTCTACTATTTGAAAGACAGTTAAGAGAATGAAACCAGGTGCCACCCAGAAAAAATATTTGTGCAGCACACATACATAGCACACATAAATGGCATATTTTTCATACTTCAAGAATTACACTCAAATATAAGAAAGTCAAATTAAAAAGTGGTAAGGATTTGAATAGACACATCTCCAAAAACTACAGATAAATGACAAATAAGCAAAGGAAAAGATACTCAGCATCATTAATCATGAGGGAAATGGAAATCAAAAGTATAATGATATACTATAATACATTTATTAAAATGGTTTAAAAAATAACTAAACATTCCAAGTGTGGGGGAATGAAAGGACCAACTGCAACAATATAAGTGTTTCTGATGAGAATTCAAAATGATAAAGCTACTTTGCAGAAAAGGTTGGCAATTTCCTCTACAGTAAAAGTTTTAACTTATGACTCAGTAACCTCACTACTAGGTATTTAACCAAGAAAACGAATTCATCTGTCTACACAAAAACTTGTACATAAATATTTATATCAGCTTTATTCATAGTCACCCAAAACAGGAAATAAATTTTTCAGCAAGTTTAAATAGAAAAAAAAATTAAATATCCATACAATGAAATACAACCAAGCAAGAAAAAGGAATAAAATACTGATACATAAAACAATGTAGATGATTTTAAATGCATTAGGTAAGTGAACAAAGCCGGGTTTAGAAATTCCATGATCTGTGATTGCATTTCAATGACATTCTAGAAAACACACACAGTTGGGGTGGGAAATAGATCAGTGCTTTCCAGGACTTGGGAATGAAGATAAGGGATTAACTACAAGGGTAATAAAGTAACTTTTTAGAATAATGGAAATGTAGATTTTTAATGTGATATTTATTATGACTTCATTTATCAAAATTCAAAGAACTGTACACTAAAACCAGAGAAATTTTTCTCAATTGTATCTCAATCTAAGTATAATAAAAAGCAATATAAATTATATAATTTTATACATGAAAAATCTATTTCCCCCAACACCATGCCCTACAATAAACCATCAATATATTATTTTACTATAATTTTTGTTTACAATATTAAATATGGTGTTCATATATATTACTATAGTTTTATTATTAGTTGCCTTTATTCATATATATAAGTTTATGTATATGTATAAATTACTAAAATCAGATTATCTCTATTTTTAAGTGTATGTACACTCAGACTTATTTTTTTCTATTTTCTTATTTTTACACATTTTATTTTAAATCCTTAACTCCTAAGAAGTTGCAGAAATAATATAATGTTCCCTTAAACTCTGTATTTCCTCAGTGATAACAACTAATATAACCATAGCACATTATAAAAAACAGGAAATTGACATTAATGTAATACTATTAAACTATAGACATTATCCAGATTTTACTAGTTTTTACATGTACTCATTGTTATTGTTGTTTGCTTTTGCTTTGTATACAAAGACTGGGTTACAAGTTATGGATTATAGCATAGTAAGTGCTTTAATCAATGGTATGGAATACAGCCTAGGTTTCAAATTGATTTTTGGTTAATACACAATGAGGCAAAACTTTGAAAACTAAATTTACATGTGAACATAGCCCACAACACCTGAACAAGTGGCATTCTGAACCCAGCCAGTTTGACTGCCTATTCAACCAGAAGAATTAATATAAACCAGGGTCCCATAACAATGGTTGAACTGCCCAGGTATGACACAAAATTAATTATTATAACAAGAACCAAGAAAATCTCAATTTAAATAAAAACAGATAATCAACTGAGGCCAATGCCAGTATAGCACAGCTGTTTTAAAGATCTAATGAGTATTTTAAAGCCACATTCTCTAAAATGCTCCAGCAAGCAATTACTCACACTCTTAGATTTAATTCTGAAAAATAGGTGATCAGCAAGAAATAGAAGATATTTGTATTTTCTAATTATATATTTAGAGAAACAGCAAGGACCTTTTAGAACTGAAAAATACAAAACAAAAACAAAAGCAAAAGCCTTATTGGAGATCAATAGCGCAATGAACAGGACAAAAGGGAAAAAAATCAGTAAACTTGAAGATAAATCAGTAAAAATTATCCAATTTGAAATTTGATGGTAGATTGAAAAACAAATGAATTAAACATGTTCCATATGACTTGTGGAGCAGTGAAAGCAAAAGATCTAACATTGTGGCATCAGTGTTCCAGAAAGCAAAAGAGAAAAAGTAATCAGATGAAAATATTTGAAGAAATAATGACTGAATATTTTCTAATTGTTAAAGCTGTAAATATGCACATACAAGAATCTAAGTAAACTCTAACCAAGATAAGTGCAGAGAAACCAATAACCAGACACATACTATAAATGATATTTAAATTTCCAAAAACCAATGATAAAGAAAAATTGTGATAGCTGTCAGAGTAACATAGCCTTGGGGGCAAATACAACTTAAATGACAGGATTTCTCATCAGAATCCAGGAGGTGAGAGGAACTAATAACATTTTTTGAAATGTTAAGAAAAAGGATAATCAATCCCTAATTCTTTATTTAGCAAAAATAATCTTCAGGAATAAAAAAGAATTGAAGACATTGGCATGTAAAGAAAAACTAAGAATTATTTCCAGAAAAATTGCTTTAAAATAATTTCTAATGGAAGCTCTTTAGACATAAAGGAAATGATAAAATAAAATGTGGGATATACATGTTTTTGAATGGCATAAACTCTGATTTATCGATTTATTACATTTAGACACTATTAACAAGTTCCTTGTTGAGCTATGAAACTACTAGCAATGGATTCTTCAGACATTCTGAACTCCATCCAATCTATGAAATAAAACTGTATTAAATTTCTGGCCACACTCTGGTTTCTCTTCAGATCGCATAAATCTTTTGCCTTTTAAATTTCTGGCCATTTATACATGTTTTTAGCTCTGTAGTTCATAGGATTAATTTCTACTTATTCTTCAGGTCTCAAATAAAATGTTTTCTCTGAACTTTTTTCCTGAACTTTCTCAGATAATTTTATATGTTTCCACATAGACTGTTGCATGGCATTTTTTTCCCATAATATTTTATTGTCAAATTGTTTTCCATATAACACCCAGTGCTCTTCCCCTTAAGTGCCCTCCACCATCACCACCACCTCTTTTCCCCCCTCCCCCTTCCCACTGAACCCTCAGTTCATTCTCAGCATTCAATAATCTCTCAAGTTTTGTGTCCCTCTCTCTCCCCAACTCTCTCTCCCTCCTCCGCTCCCCCTGGTTCTCCATTAGGTCTCTCTTGTTTTCCTGCTAGACCTATGAGCGCAAACATATGGTTTCTGTCCTTCGTTGCCTGACTTACTTCACTCAGCATGACACTCTCAAGGTCCATCCACTTTCCTACAAAGGGCCATATGTCATTCCCTCTCATTGCCATGTAGTACTCCATTGTGAATATATACCACATCTTCTTGATCCATCCGTCAGGTGATGGACATTTAGGCTCCTTCCATATTTTGGCTATTGTTG
>NC_043700.1:148238274-148272420 GCF_006229205.1 Suricata suricatta | reverse complement strand
GCCAGGGAGCGCGCCTCCCCAGAGCAGCCGCTTCTCACAGCCACAGATGCCTCTGATTCCCCACCGAGATGGCTTAGGGCTGGAGGCTGTTCCTTCTCTTGCGCCCCGATGCCCAGCAGTTATCTATGGAGTGGGTTTCTGTCTCCAAGGGCAGCCAAGCGTTCGTTCTATACCTCTTCCCCAGAGACAGTTCTATGAGCGTGTCCGACTCTGTGTCTTCCCTTTGTCTCTTGGGCGCCTCGCACTTGCACCACGTTGGGCTGGGGATCTTACCTCCCCTGCCCATCCTGGGCTGGCCCGTCCTCGGATCTCCCCCATTCGCCCCCACTCACTCAGATATCCTTGAGGTTCTATTCCTTCTGGAGTTCGTATTTTCTCCTTCCGCTCGCGCAGATGAGCGTAATATCCTTCTCAGTTCAATAAATGGTGCGGACGGAGTTTACAGAGCTCCCTTCCTCTCCGCCATCTTGGCCTGCATGGCATTTTTCTATCCTAATAATTATCACACTTTAAGTTATTGATTTAACACTCTCTTAAATGGGACTGTGAGTCTATT
Source organism: Suricata suricatta (assembly GCF_006229205.1). Lineage (NCBI taxonomy): Eukaryota > Metazoa > Chordata > Mammalia > Carnivora > Herpestidae > Suricata > Suricata suricatta. The sequence goes on along the minus strand of NC_043700.1, from coordinate 148,271,864 downwards.
TTTTCAATATTATATTTCCATGAGCTACCAGACTATCTGGTCTATAATAAGCATAGGGAACAATTGAAATAGTAGTATAGAATGTGTACTATATCTTTTCTTAAAATAAATGGATAACTTTAAGAAAATATCACATTTTAATTATATTGTTCTAGAATTCTCTGACCACGAGTCTTAAATGAAAAACAGAGTATGAGATGTTACATACACTACCTCATTCAATTCTCAGAATAAATTATGAAAATAACACTATTATTTCCTTTTTTTAAATTACTATTATTATTACTATTATTTTCACAAACAAGGAAACAGCTTCAGAGAGGTACTGCATTCTCATAAGTTATAGTTGGTTAGTGACTGGGCAGGATTTGAAGTAAATGAAATTTTACGAGGTAGTTCAACAGCTTGTTATTTTACAATTCCTAAATTTTACTGAATGTAAAAGAAGAAATACCTTCCAAGGAAAATCATTCATCAACTGACATTTTCACAATTGGATTTTTTCCAGACATCCATTTTTCCTAGGAGATATGATATACTGTTAGAGATAAATTTGGAATTTTAGTCATGCATATGTGATGCTTCACCACATTTTTAAGCTTTAACAAAAATATCCAATCAGATGATGACATTCAAATGTACTTTTAGAAGTGCCAAGGTTAGACTGCAAGTTTGACCTTGAATAATCTTTATTCCTAGCACATATTCAAACTATTGTGTGAGATCTACTTTTCAATATTCAAATGTATAAAAATAACAAATACTAATTTATCCTTCACTGTGCATCACATACTTTTCTGGGCAATTAACATACATAATTAAAATAAATCTTGATAATTTCTACATATGCGATACTGTTGGTTTCTTTGATTTTAGAGGAGAAACTAAGGCCCAGAGAAACAATTTAACTTGCTCAACACTATGGTAATTATTGCTTGCAAAAATTTCATAAATTTGTATATTTGAAAGGACTTGTTGAACTCTACAAAGCATTGTCACAGCAAGGCTTTTATTTAAAAGTACAGAATGAGAAAAAAAGGTATGTAGGCAAGCATTGAGAATATAAGAGCCCGGGCAAAATCTCACCGGGTTCCTTATGCACACCTGGACAGGCTTTGTCTCTGAATTAAAGCACCAAGATCTATGTTCTGAATTCTTGTTCCAGAATAGCTCACGGCACAAGTTTCCGTGGCATCTTTTTATGCCCTTCTGATCAGCTGGTCATACCAGGCAGATTAACTGCTTAGGTCAGGTGAAACCTATCAGTAAACAAACCAGCATTGTGTGCCACCAAGGGAATTTTAGACTTTAAATAACACATCATAAATCCCACTGCCCTTATATTAGTCAATAGTCAAAGTCAGATATGTGAACATCCCCAGAGGTAAGGCTAGAACTTTCTAGGTCAGCAGTAAATGAACTCTATCCCACATCACGGTGGAACCTAGATTTTAACCCTGCTATTCTGAATCCAGAGACCATGCTCTTAAAACCATTTTGTTGATGGAACAGAAAAATGTGCCCTGACATGACCTATTCAGGATGAAAAATCAAGTCTCTGAGTGGTAAATTGATGTACTAATATTAATAATATGTTAATTAATCATAATTTTACTAACCGACATTTACAACAATATCACGAATTAGATGATTTTATATGTATTCCCATTTTACTGACAAAGGAACTGTAAAACGGACTTACAGAGGGTATATAATACTATGCAGCTATTTTGGAAGTGCCATACATCCACCCGCACATGATCCATGCGTCTAGCCATCAGACTACTGCACTGGTGACATGTTTAAAACCTGGAGCTAGATTGTTTGGATTGTAGCCCTGTCTCAGGCTCTAACTAGCTGTGTTTTAGACCACACTTCTTTACCATCTTGTGCAACAGTATCCCTATTTCTGAGTAGAAATAAACTAAGCAGATAACTGTCTCAGAGAGTGATAAATGGATGGAGTTGCTATTTATTATGTAAGATTTAAGGTGAAACCTAATAGAAATAAGGAAAGAGTAATGCAGACACCTGTGAAAGAATGTTAATGGCAGAAAGCAGAAGTTGTAGTCACTGAGGCAGATGTATGTTTGTTGCGTGAGGTACAGCAAAGGAGGGCAGTGTAACTAGTACAGTGTGAGAGATTAAAATTTAAAAAAAAAGAAAAAAGAGATGGGGCACCGAGGTGGCTCAGTTAGTTAAGAAACTCTTGCGTTTGGCTCAGGTCATAATCTTGTAGTTCCTGAATTAGAGCCCACATCATGCTCTGTGCTGACAGCTTGGAACCTGGAGTCTGGAGCCTGCTTCAGATTCTGTGTCTCCCTCTCTCTGTGCCCCTATCCCACTTGTGCTCTCTCTCAAAAATAAACAAACATTTAAAAATTTAAAAAAAAAGTAGTAGAAGTCTAGGTCATTAAGCTGTAGAGGGAAGGGGAGGGCAGATCATGTTGTTTTTATACGACAAGAACTTCAGGCTTTATTAAGAGTGAGATGGGAAGCTTCTAGAGTATTTAAGGAAGACAAATAGTAAAATCTGAGTTATGTTTAACAATATTCTGTTAGCTCCTGTGTGGAAAGCAAATTGTGTGTGCGAAAAGTGGTAAGGTAGGGAGGCCACTACTGAAAGCTGATTGATTGCTCAGCCAAGGGCAGTGGACTGATGTCAGAGTAAGTGGTCTAAAAAGGAGTATATTGGAAGGGTCAAACCAGGACTTAACCTGCCCTGCTTAACTTCAAATGCCATAAGTCTATGACCAGACATGAGACAAATTTCTTTATATTGTAACTCCCAGGATTAAGACATATCTCTGTCTCTCCAGCAGAGAAAGGACCCTATGCTAATTCCTTTCCCATTATGCCCTAAGCTAATATTCCCTTCCAGGGTCCTAACTCATCCTGCACCTTTTTTTCTAGGAGAGCTCACTTCTATTCTCCCAATTATCCTCTATATACAGATGCAAATCTAAAATTCCCTCCTAAAACCTTTCTAATGCTCCCTGAAACTGTTTACAATTTCCTACTAAATAAAACTCATTGTTCATGCTTCAGGCCTAGCAAACTCAAAACTAAACCCAATGTCCAACTATCTCCTCCTGAATAAGTCTGCTTATTATCCAACATACAAAACTAAATTTGTTTCATCGATTCTGGTTACTATCTCAGTGAACTTGAATTTCTTGAAAATGGATGCCAAAGCACATTGACAACTAAAGATAAGAAGTTTTCAACTTAGACATGATTTTTTAACAATCAGTAATGAATGGCTGGCTGGGTTAGAAAATGAAAAAGCATAATATAGTTTATCTCTCCCATCTCCTTCACAGTTAAATCAAAGTTCAGTTAAATTATTAAGTAAAAGTTCCTTTAAGCAAAGTGAAAATACATTGAAGGTTAGAGGGTATATCAGCAGATGATTTTTATTCTAAATTTTTAGTAAAACGCCACATACCATATTACAGCAGAGGGTGGGATTTTTTTTTAATTCATAATCAGTCATGTATTTAATTAGAGCAGTATTTATTTGTTTGAAAGACAGTAAGTTCTTTGGATAAGGATGAATCTTAAAATCTTTCTCTTGGAAGGTACACTTAAGAATATCTCACTGTGGGGAGCCTGTGTGGCTCAGTCAGTTGGGCATCCAACTTCAGCCTGTCATGATCTCACGGTTGGTAGGTTCAACTCCTGCATTGGGCTTTGTGTTGACAGCTTGGCCTGGAGCCTAGTTCCAATTCTGCGTCTCCCTCTCTCTCTGCCCCTCCCCTGCTCATGATCTGTCTCTCTCTGTCTCTCAAATAAATGTTAAAACATATTTTAAAAAAAGAATATCTCACTTAATATAGAAATCATCCATAAAGCAATCCTTGACAGTCTTCCAGACTCTGCATGAGCATGTTCAACAATGTAGTAAACACGAACCCTTAAGGTAGATAATATACTTTTAAAAACGCTAATCATTAGGCCACTTTTTCTTTTTTATTAAAGGAGTTATGGAAACACCGAGCAGAGAAATAGAATAAAATCCATACTACTTAGCATGCTGTTCAAACATTTTTACAAACTAAATTCAAATAGCTGCTCTACCTGCTTCATTGTTTATCTTTTAAATGAGCCTTACATACCTTCTCAGGCATAACTACCATAAATATATCTCTAAGCCAACTTCTTTCTACTTGAATATGGACAAGTTTTTATCCTCAGTCTCTGTATCTGTTAAAAAAAAACACTGTTACTAACAAAGCCCATTCCAGAATTGTGTGGAAAGGATTAAATGAATATTCTCCAAGTTTCTAGAACACCATCTAGTATGTATAACTAATTTATGCTACATCTTATTGCTGGTATTGCTATTTTCTTATTCATATTATGATTTCTCCACATTTTCTTACTGCCTACATCTAATTATAATCCATTCTTTTGACTATTTTTAGCCATCTATTTCTTTTGACTGGGTCATTTTTGGCAATTTTTATATTGATTTGATATTCGGCATATTCCAGACTGTGACTCCTGGTTTTCACCCCCCCTTGGCGTCACGTGCAGAGAAAGCACTTGTGAACTGGACAGGCCGGACTGCCCTTCATTGAGCCATGAATTGACTGTCAAAGTGAGAGCAGAAGAAAACTCCTAGAGCAATTGCTGCAGGCCCATATTGCAAAATCTGAGGTCAAGTTTCTAACCACAGATTTTTTTCACTTCTAAAGTTCACATCAACTATTAATCCTTATCATAGAGTGCAAACTATAGTTCTAATCTCTGACCTCTGTCTTATTGGGTTGTCATCATGACTCCTGCTTGGTAAATTTTGTGTGTCCTCCAAGACTGCCTGTTTTGTCTGTTAATGTGACTAACAATAAAGACTTACATTTTCAGGGCATTCAAAGAAATACTTATCATTAATGTCTAGCAACTGAATCACTGCTTCTTTTCTTGCTTTTGTTGTCCATTCTGCAAGGAGTATGTGGGCCTCATAGTAGTAAGAATCACCAAAAATTTTGCAACAACTTTTGTCCCCAAAGGGCCAGTGTTTTAGTGATCTTCAAATTTACTGATATTTTCATTGCTTTCTCCAGTATAGGCCCAGTAAAGGTAATTGAATATTCTGGATTTATACTGTTATGACTGTTTTGGTATTTAGTCATAGCTGTGAATCTCTTTTGCAAATGCTCTACATGGCCTCTTAAGAGGGAACTCAACACAACTTCCTGTGCAGATCAGTGTTTTAGATACCCTTTTACATTTTATTCAAAGTAACTTTTGAGCAAATTTTAAGAAAACGTTTTAGCTTTCCATTACTCTTTAATTATTTTTCTTTGGACTTATTTGTAATTAATGTCAAACATAACTGTAATTCTATTCTTACCTGCTTTTCACAACTAAATCTATAAATGGCCCCTATTAACACCTCAATCCTATTTCACTCATTGAGTTAGCTGTGGATTACAGGGTTATATCTGGATATGACTTTTAAAGAAATAACCTACGTATAACTTAAAAACAATTGTGCCCTTAAAGTCTAGGATATTGATTTGCAAACAATCTATGAAAAAAGGACAAGAGTTTCTCAACCAATCTGTCATGGATTGATTCTTCTGTAAAACACACACACACACACACACACACACACACACACACACGCCAAATGAAGAGCTAGAACATGAAATTTGAAAAAGTATATACTCAAATTATAAAACAAAATTTTTACCATTAAAATTATAGTTTAATAAATATAAAAATGTATAAAAAGGTGCATTAAAATATAGGCAATACAGAAAATGTTATTATACTTGCAATTATTTGAGCTCCTGCAATATAAACAAAGGCCCTGAGTGGAAAGAAATTATCCATAGTAAAGGCATATCTGCACCTTTGAATGAACAGTATGCAGTGGATATTTAAAGCTGTAAGTGGTAAGTTTACTTCTTAGTTGTTATTTTTTGTTAATGTTTATTTATTTATTTTGTGCACACACAGGGGAAGGGCAGATAAAGAGAGAGATAACCCCAAGCAGTTTCTATGCTGTCAACACAGAGCCCAATGTGAGGCTTGAACTCATGAACCATGAGATCATGACTTAAGCCAAAATCAAGAGTCAAATGTTTAGCTGACTGAGTCACCCAGGCATTCCCTTAGTTGTTAATTTAGGTTATAGTGATGACAACCACACAGCCACAGATAATCTATAGATAGTTTCTACATTTTATTTTATCGTCATATATGGGTGAAACAAATCTAACAGAGCATATTGATAACAGAAGGAAAAACTCTAGAGCTATTTAAGCTAGTTTAGGATTATCTTTTTATTATTTATTTGTTTATGTATCTAATTTATTTTTGAGAAGGGGGAGGTGGGAGGTAGAGAGAGAGGGAGAGAAAATTCTAAGCAAGCTCTGCACTGTCAGAGCAGAGGCTGATGTGGAGCTTGAACTCACAAACCATGAGATTATGACATGAGCCAAAATCATGAATTGGATGCTTAACTGACTGGAACACCCAGGTGCCCCCAAGATATTCTTTTTAAACTTTTACTAAAAATATAGCAAAAATTGTGATGATATATTTTCAAAATTTATCTTCATTTTTTTCACTAAAAGGCAGTCACAACAATTTGTCTTGTAAATTATACCTAAGTTAAATAATTTGATAAAAAATGAGTTATGGATTCCATGCTATTTTATCTATTTTTTCTTCCGGATTCAGAAAATTGTGCTATTTTTAAAATTAACTTTCCTCCATTCTCTAAAACTATCTATTTTTTGCTTGTGTTATATAACAATTTAATTATGGGAGTGGTATCCTAAATATTTGGAGGTTTGATCACATTAAATGAGAGAGACTTATTCAATGGCCTTATTCCTGGAGACCACCCTAGAACTCTACTACAAGTATTATTATGTTTTTGTAAAACAAATGCCCCAATACCAATTTGGCAAGTAACATATATTTATAAAGACTCTTTAAAAATATGTTATTTCATATAAGAATTAGCAAATTTCTTTTGGCAATAATGATAAAATAGACAAAATTTTTAAAAATCATGCCTTAACCTAAGTATGGCCCCCAAAATGCTAATGATCCAAACACAGGCTAGATGTTTCTAATTGAGTGGGATTGATTTAATGGAGGGTGCTAATATTTGTCTTCAACCACAAGTTTAGCTAAAATACCAGCTATAACACACCTTTTATTTTAATGTAAGTAATTCCATGTTTTTCTGATCCACATTGGCATGAGCATTTTGTCTATTACTTTCCAAATGGTAAAAATACCACCCTAACAATTGTATACCTTAAAAAGAAATGTAATCTGTCCTTAAAGAAATCTGTAAAAATGCATTTGGACAATCACCTAGTAGTATTATAATAGTTTCACATTATAATAATTTCTTAGGAAGATTTCACACTCTACAATGAACTTCTCCTTTTTCAATCATTTATTAGCTTCTCTGTATTCATACATTGAATCTTGTCCCTGGGAATGAACTTTAATTCTCACCATCTGTGCTTTGGCCAGGAATGTCCATATTCCTTCGATGCATAAATACATCCCGAATATTTCTCATTCTGTTAGTAAGAGCTGTGAAGCACAGAAAATAATGTTTCAAAGAGGAACCGTGAGGGATCATTTATTGCTCCAGCACTTTGAAAAATCTATGAAATTCCTTTATGGCTTCTTCACTATATTTTCAATGGACCAATTAGTTTGAGTGGCTACAAACACTGAATTTTCATGACCACATTAGCCTTTGAAGCCAAAATTATTGAATGCATTATTCTCTATGTGAAATACAGTGGGATGTGGTGAGTTGGCGATTAAAAATCGTAAGTTGCCTCCAACTGGAAAACTAGTCGAGAGTTAATTTCCTAACAGCCTATCTGGTCACACTTTAAAACCCACGTAGTTTGCATAATTCAGTAGTTTGTTCCAAGGATATATTTTACAAGTCTTGAGAGCTGTAACTGGCTTTTTTAATATTTACTAAAGCTCTTGCAATGACCAGTAACATCTCAAATACAAAAGTAGTCCCCTGAAAAACCTCGGCTGTAATTTCTAAAGGTAATAAGACATTCTCATGCCTATTGTATTCAAGCACACGTTATAATTACTTCAGAATTACTGAGGGTACAGCACTGGCACCAACTGAAGTAATTTCTTACTGTTTGACAGAGTAAATGCATGATGAAAAAAATTTTCAAATCATCTAGCTTTATTTCTCCTTATTGGACCTTATCTGTTTTGAGTTTTTAAATTCTAAGTAGTTGATAAAACACAGAACTTCTGACCCTAGACAATATGTTGTCAAACAGTCTCTGTAAATAAAAAAAATAGATATTTTAGGCTTTGGGTAGTACAATCTCTGTGACAACTACAGGAATCTGCCTTTGTAGCATGAAAACAGCGGTAGACAATGCTTAAATTAATGGGTATGGCTGTCTTCCTATAAAACTTTATTTACAAAAGAAGTGGCTGATGAGATTTGGCCCTCAAGATCTACTTTGTCAATGCTTGCTCAAAACAATAGAAAAGACCCATGCCTTTCATTTCCTCAAGACCACTTTCCTGGTTGAAGGAGGCAGTCATATGAAAAAATAAATATATTGTGCTCTATGAAAATACATTTTATTCAAGCTGCCCAGCAGTTATACATGGAATGAGAGTTTCTCTCTCTGAGCGCAGTTAAACGTTCTTTATCTCTTCCCCAGAGACAGTACTATGAGTGTGTTCAGTCACTCTGTCTCTTCCCTTTGTGTCTCAGACTCCACACGCTTGCCCCCTGTTGGGCTGGGGCTCCCACCTCCCCTGCCCGTCTCGGGCTGGCCCGTTTTCCAATCTCCCCAGTTCGCACTCACTCACCCAGGTATCTTTGAGGTTGTCTTCTTTCTGGAGTCCATATTTTTTTCTTCCACTCTTGCAGATGAGAGTAATGTCCTTCTCAGTTCGATAGATGGGGCAGACGAAGTTCACAGAGCTCCCTTCCTCTCCACCAGCTTGGCTCCTCATAGCAGCACTGTCAACAATAGTCAAAACATGGAAAGAGCCTAAATGTCCATCATCTGATGAATGGATCAAGAAGATGTGGTATATATATACAATGGAGTACTACATGACAATGAGAAAGAATGAAATATGGCCATTTGTAGCAAATTGGATGGACCTCGAGGGTGTCATGTTAAGCGAAATTAAGTCAGGTAGAGAAGGACAGATACCATATGTTTGCACTCATAGGTCTTAACAGGAGAACAGGAGAAACCTAATGGAGGACCAGGGGGAGGGAAAGAGAGTTGGGGAGAGAGAGGGATGCAAACCTTGAGAGACTATTGAATACTGAAAACGAACTGAGGGTTGAAGGAGGAGGGGGGAAAAGAGGTGGTGGTGATGGAGGAGGGCACTTGTGGGGAAGAGCACTGGGTGTTGTATGGAAACCAATTTGACAATAAATTACTTAAATAAATAAAAAATAAACAGCCTTATATGTACTAGCATTAAAAAAAAAAGAGACTGACTTAGTTCCTTTAAGAAAAAAAAGAAAAGAAAATACATTTTATATTTGTTGTAGCAGTCCTACTTCATTAAGCAGCCTTTTGATGCTTAATTTTATGTATCAAATTGGTTAGGCCTTGGTGCCTGGATATTTTATCAAACATTGGTCTGAATGCTGCTCTAAAGATACTTTTTGGATGAGATAAGTGTTTCAATCAGTAGAATTTGAGTAAAGCAGATTATCCTCCATAAAGCAGGTGGGCTTCTTCCAGTCAGTTATTTAACAGTATGTTCAAATATGATGACTTAATAAGTACAATTGTAGAAGTTAAATTCATATATATCTCTACAAGCAACATGACTTTTCACTTAATTCTTCTGAAATAATCCTGCCTATTTATTTGTTCACAATTGCAAGTGAGGTGATAGATGTTAATTGGTTGGTTTCATTGAAACACAAGTGTATGGAGAATATATTGTTACCATTATAATTTTTGTATAGAAAATCAGCTGAATTAATTCTAATGAGTATTTAAGTTTTCATCCAATTCATGGAATTAGTTAGTAAGCCCTTGGAACATGAAGCATCTGGTAAACATGAAATATCTGAAATTATTGGAATTGTTAATATAAATTTAACTGGAAAGTTCAAAGTTCAAAACAAATTGTTGGTGCAATGGAACACATATACAAATTTTGCTATAGCACATCATCTTAGTAAAGACATTGCTTAGTAAACTGTGGAGTAGAAATGTGTTATTCTTTATTGTGCACAAGTAATAAAAATTGCATCTAAGTAAGTTATAATATTAAAGAAGTAAACATCAAACAATTTTTAATACTTATTTATCTTAAGAAAAAAAGAGAGTACATGTGTTCACAAAGAGGGGAGGGACAGAGAGAGAATTCCTAGTAGGCTCTACACTGTCAGCACAGTGCCTGTTATGGGGCTAGATCGCACAAAGTGTGAGATCATGACCTGAAACAAAATCAAGAGTCAGATGCTCAATCACCTAAGCTACCCAGGTGCCCCCCAAATGTCAATATTTAAAAATATTTTATGTATACAATGTACTTGTTATATAAAATGTCGAGATAAAAATTCTTAATGCTAGAATATGTTTTCTCTCTGCTAACCTATCAGTTAGATTTTGGAGATGTTTGCACCTTTGAAGAACTACTTTGTAAATTACCCTAACTCTGCTACAATGGCATTATTATTATTATTATTATTATTATTATTATGGGAGTGCTCTAAATTTTGTTTGCAATCTGTTTAAAATCAGTTGAAATTTATTTGTCAACATAAAGAATGGAGGCAAAAATCTTCAAGATTTTTGTTAAGTAAAATGTTAAGTAAAGCTCCCAAACTAAAAAGACATTTGGTTTCTTCATTATTTTGTAGGAATAAATAAATTAAATAGTAAGAGCTCAAATAGGACAATATTGAAATTCAGTCATTTACTCAGCCTTAAGAGAAAACATATTTTAATAGTTTTTTCATTTTAATTAAATTATATTTCAATATTAGAATAAATTGAGAAAGATAGATATTGCAATATCTAAACTTGACAAAATTCAAAAGAACTATAGAGATGACTTGATTTATGTGACTTACCTTTTCTGGCAAAAACATTTTCATGATTAATTAATTCATTTTCATTAGTCCCCTTTATATAATTAATAGAGCCCATCTCTCCAGTGTAGCACAGGGTGGAAAGGGGGTAAGGATGCGTACTCCTTTTAGAAGGTTATGCAAAAGTGAACAAGGTTATTAACTATGCTTCATCTGGGATTCTTAAAAGTTTAGATTAATAAATTGTGAAGTACAGAGGAAAGAAATACCTATCTTCCAAAGTCTAGGACAAGATTTCATACAAATCCTATTTAGCATCTAAATAATTTTACATGTGTATGTATTTCATTAAAATTTTTATTCATGTGCCCACTATAAACTATTACTTATATAATAATTCAAACATTATTTTCAATCTTAGGGTAGATGTGAAATTTCAGAGAGAAGTCAGCATATGCCATGTTCAGACTACCCATACCCCTGTGCTCATGCTCACAGGGGTAAATCACAAGTATTCTTTAATAAATTCTTTACTAAAATAAGGGGTAGGGGATAGCCTGGAAAGCAAAATGATGTCCCTAAAAAACAGCTATTCTCATGGTCCCATACAGCAAGCTTGCTTTCTACTTAATGATCTTTCAAGCACTTAAGAAACTGATAAAATCCACATTTCTGTAAGATGAATAATCATGTTCAGACATAGACTACAGAAGTTTTATATATTCTATGCAGCAAGAAGAAAGTGTTATATAAATGCATGGAATTAGAAAGGAATAAATATAGTAATAATAATAACGACAGTAAGTTTTATCAACAAAATATTAAGATTAGTGAGGAATTTGCAATCTTTGAGACTGTTTACCAGATTGTCAGTAACACCGATACATTAAAAGGTCTGTGGCTTTATTACGTGCCAGTGACACCAACTGGAAATCATTTATTGAGAATTATTAGTTCAAAAAGAATTATTTTTAAGGTTTTTATCCTTTAATCTTTTTATTATTTTGTTGAAATGTATCTATTTATAATTATATGGATAGTATAAATGTTAAAGATGAAATAAAAAGTCCTTGATTGCCAAATATAATGTTTTTAGAAGCCCTTTGATAATAGATTACAATTCCATTCTTTGTATTTTTACCATCTCGGTCTTTTATCTAACCTACAGTAAATTAAGCTAACTATTGCTTCAACAAATGAGATAAGTTGGGCCAAGTTACACTGCATATAGAAGCAATTGCTATCTCATAATAATATGTGGGCTGAATTATCTTTTTTCTCATTGTTGATATGGTAACTGAATCCTTTGATTCTTCAAATTTATTAGCTGCCAATTTTTTAAATATTAAATGATAAGAAAAAATACCTATTTAACTATATACATCAGAACTCTGATTAAGAGAAGTATAATTCTATATCTATTCAGAATTACAACCTGGAATGAAAACTGCAAGTTATTTATTATTTTATTTCAATATAGAAACATTGAATTAAGTAAAATGTAATACAGATGTTTCCTTTCCTCTTTGTTTTGCTTCTGTTCCTAGTGGTGTTTATAATCTGGGAATTTGGAACACTTCTCTACCCTTTTTCTATCCCAAACTCCAGCCACATATCCTGGAAGGAATCCAGGATATACTGAAAAAAACCTCTAACAATAGGAAATAAAAACTTACCCAGTCCTCTCCTATCAAATGGAAATAACGGAAACAAAGAATTAAGTCATCTGAGAGTTTACAATTACACTCATTTCTTTAAAGGAACATTTCATAGTGTTCCTTCTAAGAAGACACAATTGCATTTGATAATTTCCTTCTTACTTGGTCAATAATAACAATTTAAGAACCTGAAAAATTAAACTCAAGTACTGGAAAATACCAACAACAACAACAAAACCCTCCTAGAACATATAAACTGCTGAAAAATTTCCCTCATTATTTTAATTATTTTTTAATGTTTATTTATTTTTGAGACAGAGAGAAAGAGTGAACAGGGGAAGAGAAGGGGGTCAGAGGATCTGAAGTGGGCTCTGTGCTAACAGCAGAGAGCCCAGTGTAGGGCTTGACCTCAGGAACCATGAGATCATGATCTGAGCTGAAGTCAGATGCTAAACCTACTAAACAACTCAGGGGCCCCTCCCTTATTATTTTTTAAAGATAAAAGTTATCATTCTTATATAACCTGTGATAATATAAAATGGCCTGTTGCACAGAAGGAGAACTGGCCTAAATACCATTCTCAAGCTTATTATTTTTCAAATTCATAGTTCAGAGAAGCCTGTGAAAAACAGTTTAAAAAAATAGCCTACAGAGGCAGAAGACTTTATTATCTGACATGGGTTAAAAGCTTAACATATTAGCAACATGATTTGGGCTAGGGGGTTAACATCTCCAGACACCTGTGGGTACGTACAAGTATACCACTCAAGTATACTCTGAACTACCCACTGTGGTAGGCATCTTATATATTTTTTCTCAAATAAGTCTCATCACAAATTTATGAATTAAGTATAGCATTCCTTATTTATAGATAGACTATTTTACTCATAATCAAAGACTACATCGGTAGCAAAGGCAACATTTGAAATTAATTGGTCTAGCACCATAGTCCATTAATATATATTTGTTACATTGCATCACTCCATTAAAAATAATCTGTTTATAAATAAAATTATTCTTGGATTATGTTCAAGAAATTTTAACAGTTACTATTCATTATTCCACGAAGAAATATAGGGATCAAAAATTTGGCAATGGAAGTTTTCCAGCATCTACCTACTGACTCCCACACAGTGTCCTTCCCACCAACAATTTCTCTAATGTAACCCTTTAATGGCAGATTATATGCCTTGAGAACATTTTACATAATGGGTGCAGGAAAGTTGCATTATCCTTCTTTATAAGAATTATGGAGTTTACTAAATAGAGGTAATTAGCTCTAGGCTAATCTTTAGAATTGGTCTATTTCTACTTCAAGACACTTTAAAGAGAGGGAAGCACAAATTCAGGTCTCAAATTATTTGAAAGAAAGCAAAAAGAGAGTGCAGGCTGCCTTCTGATCCTGTTACATGAAATATTAGAAATTACTTTTCAAAAGAAGTCCAAAGCAAATATGGCAAGAAGCTGACATCCAGGTTAGCTGAATGCACAAGCTGGATATTCTCTATGGTTAAAATTCAAAGTCTAATTAATAAATTAGTGATTTATAGTATCCTTATAGTTAACAAACTCCCTTTCCCCATTCTCTTCTCCCCGCTTTTAAGTTGACTAATTAGATCTATATACTTTCTATCTAAGAAACCTAACAAGGCATTCAATAAATTTTAGCTCCTTTCGCACCACACAATTTAGGATTAAATAACATACACATGTTTTACTACTTATGTAATCTTTTTGCAAAAAAGTATCACTACAAATACATTATTGTATACTTGACTACTTATCTATACCAAGTTAGAGTTCAAATTTTCTTACTGATGTTATCTTATTTACTCACATGTTCACATCTTTATTTAGTCATTCATTATGTAGGCACTGGGACACCTACAAAGAACAAGACAAAGCTCTAGAACTAGAGAGACCAGTCTATCTGATGAGGCTGGCAGGCAAATAGACAATCACAACACTGGAAAAGAAGCAAGCCCTGTTCTGTGGCATCACAGAGAAAGTAACTGACAAGAAAGACAGACTATGTAGCCCATTACTTGGGATTTAGTCCTTAATTATAGTTTATGTTAGATTAACACATTTACTTATACATTTCTCAATCATTTATCTTTTCTGACATAACAATTCATTTAACTGGCAATTTGAGGTTATTTCAGATATAATAAAACAATTCTGGATCTAGCTTGAAAAGCTGTCTTTCAGCTTTGTGGGAAGTGAACTAGTGGTAGATGCCTATAATAGCTTACTAACCAAATTCTGTTAAGAAGCCAAAGTGCAGGAAGTATTATAATGATAAAAATTTCATATTTTCCTTATGCAGTGTTCAGAAACCTAAAGGATGTCTATCTACATAATAAATACACTGGAAGTCTGAAGATGGACAGTAGAACCAAATGTTTACCGAGCAAGTCACTGTATTAGAAAAAACAAATGAACAAACAGTGTCATGAATAAAGACCTTGATGTTGATGTGTTTTCTCCAACAGAATGCTACCTCTTTTATTTTATTGCAAATGTCTATAAAACATACTAAAAAAAAAAGAGATTTCAAGAGGTTTCTATCTTGTGTAATTCCTGCAAAAGTCAGTTGCAAATCCTGTCAGAAAATCTGTTTATTCTTAGGGATCATTAGATAGACATTATATGACTTTCAACATTGGATATTGGAAGAAAACCTGAAAATATGCATAAAGTTTTAAAATTTAATGTTTTCCAAAAATTTTGAATCTTTGTGATCCATTAGTTGGTAGCCTTAAAACCTGATGCAAAATTATATTGTTTCCATTTTATAAAAGAAATATATATAGATATATGTATCTATATACACCTCCCTATTTTGGGGGAAAAGACATTTTATGTGGCACTAATTTTAATTTATATGGAAACCCAGAAACTTCTCTTGATTTAACCTAAGTTGACAGAACTGTCTATACTAATAATTAAATTCTTATTTTGCATTTCAAAAATATATTTAAGTTTTAAGTCACATTCACCAGCTCTAATACGGTTAGAGGATATACCTCTAACTTACATAATTTTATAGAACCAGAAAACTGATTTTTTTAAAGGTTGACAGCTATTAAATCAGGACTTAAAGCAATGAAGAAAGTCAGAGCCTTTATCCTAAAGACCTTACTTTAATTAATCAGGTCACCTATCACCTTGACAAGTGAAACGTGTCTTCAGAGGAAAGACCCAGACTTTATAATTTTATAGAGTGATTATGAGCATGATTTCAATCTAGAGACATTTACAGGGGCTAAGTTACAAGATAAAGACTACCTTTTAAAGACCAGCTAAAGTTAATTTATAGAAGTTAAAAGATAATTAATAATGCTGCGACAGGAAACAAGAGAGAGAAAATGTTTTCTGGAACTCTTTTCTCCTGTTCTCCAGGATTGGGTCAAAGGTGGGATGTGCCCAGATGCAGTCCCATGCATCCTGTTTCTGCCCCTGCCACCATCTGTTACCTCTTCTGGAGTTAACTGCACAGTTTTGGGAAGAAAGACTTTTCAAAGATGGTGAGATAGAAAACAAAGTCATGAATCTGTCTTTAATGTGGGAAACAAAAGCAAAAGAAAAAATTAAATTTTCTTACTACATACAACCCATTGACAAGTCCTTGAAACAAGGCAGAGTGACCTTCCTCTAGGAAATCAGCTACCTCAATGTTAATACTTTGCTCAGAGCAAAAAGCAATCTCAACTTAACATTATCTCACCTCTCGGGATCTTGTAAGTCTATTTTGACATGCAAAAATTCCTTTGCAAAGTTCTTTTATTTCTAACCCCAAGATACCTGTTAGCAATCATCCTCCAAGCATATGGCCCCCTGATATCATCTGAAAGGTCTCATGACAAGACTTTACTAGACAGTAATAAATGATCTTTCCTAACAAAAGCTAGCCCCCTCAAGGTCCTGGCAACCTTGCTTCTAAAATTCCTTAGAGACTTCAATATCCCTAATCACCTCCCAACTTGAAAGTAGGTAATCAGTCACCCAGTATAACCCCACTACAGCTCTTTCTGCCCATAGGTCCTGTCCTTGTGCTTTAATAAAACCATCTTTTTGTACCGAAAATCTCTCAAGAATGTTTCCTTGACCATTCATTGAAAATCCTAACATGTCCATATCAGTCTTTATCCACTATAGATGCACATGGTAATTTTCTAAATTGTTTTATTTTCAGAGAGCAAATACACAGTAAGATGGAATTGCATTAATAAAATAGAAGGCATAAACTTATCTTGTTTTGTAAAACAAAATATTAAGGGGGTTTTAGGGCAGTGGAACCACTCTGTATGATATTATAATGGTGAATACCTGTCCTCATACACTGGTCCAAACTCAAAGAATATAACACCAGGAGTGAAGCTTAGTGTAAACTATGGACTTGGGGTGATAATAACGTGTCAATGTAGGTTTATCAGTTGTAACAAAGGTACTCCTCAATGGTGGTCACTGACAATATAGGAGGCCATAAATGGATATGTACAGGGGCTACATTAGATATTTCAGTACCTTCTTCTCAATTCTGCACTGAACCTAATGCTGCTTGAAAAAAAAATCTGTTTTAAAATGTTAAAAAGTACTTTGTAAAATAACTGTCTACTCTAAAAAAGTAATCTATCTTCACTACTTAATGTATTTAGTGCCATTATTTTTTAAATATAATTTCACATCAAGGATTGACTAAAGCAAAACGTTTTCCAAAAATGAGTAAAGTTTAAAAACACAGACTATAAAGTAAATATCAAGTGTATCTGAGTAAAATGTAGAACTGACACAATACAAATAAACATTTGCATCAACATAGAGTCTACATTTGAGTAAATATATGTATTGTATTCTTGGAAGTTTCATAATATTTACCTGTTATTTTTAAAGTTTATTTATTTATTTTGAGAAAAAGAGAGAGATAGGAACATGAATAGGGAGGGTGGAAGAGGGAGAAGAGAGGAAATCCCAAGTAGGCTGCATGCTTAGCACAGAGCCCAAAGTGGGGCTCAATCCCACAACCATGAGATCGTGACCTGAGCCAACATCAAGTCAAACACTCAACTGGCTGAGCCACACAGATGCCTTTGTAATATTTATCCTACATATAATGAAATGATGAATGGAATCCTCAAACTATAATTGCAAAGGTTTTGCAAGTAAACTGCAAAATTTTTATTTTTGTTATTTATGACATTGTATTATTAAAGTAATTAAACAAAGAGGCCATTGGACTGAGGTGACTCTAATGTCTTGGTGACTTACATAAGCAAACCAAAACGTAAGCTACAGTTAATGCATTTGAATCCAAGTGTACATTTAAAAGGAACCAATCACAAACATCTAACTAGTGTTTCCCAAATACAGCAACTGATTAATCAATCCAATAAGTTTCATGTTTTGCCTCATCTTCTTTTAAAAACCTCTCCGTTAGCTCCTCACTCTGGAGTGCCCTCTCACTTGGCTCCGTTCAATTGGAATCAATATATGGGCAAATAAGTTCTTCAAATGTTTTAATGTGCCTCAATTTACCTTTCAACAGTTCGCTCAATGTAGATTTGAGGAAGTACACATGTTGTCCAAATGTTACCACATAAATCTGTAGTAAGTGCTTCAAATTCATTCTTGGGTTCAGTAATGGGGATGGGGATTTCGTTATTCTACATCTTTTTAAGAAAATGTTCAAAAAAGTAATAATTAAATAAATTTTGGTAACCATAAATATATTTTGTCCCCATTTAGTAGATTAGAAATACAAAGTGCTTGAATTAAAAGAGGCCAGCAGAGCTTCATTTGTTCTCTGTGTAAGAGCCTCTTCTGGAAAGTACGCCAGACTCCACAATTATCTGGAAAGAAGGGGGCTATAGGGTCTAAGAGCTTCCACTAAAATTATCCTGATCTAGAGAATAACTACCTAAGAAAATTCTCAAAGAGAAGGCCATATTCTACCTAATCTGACTTCTAATCTGGCTCCCTAGCAAATTGTCTTAAATCTTCATTACTTCTCTGAACCTACCCTTCATCTGATTGCTCTAAAACTCAGCTGCCCCTTGAGACCAATAACGACCTTGAAGATCTCTTAACAGAGACTCCCCCCTCCACAACCAACACACCATAACATCTGCCAGAAGAAGTTTAAGTGCCCCCTTTTTCATCGTTGTTGTAATTTCCAGGAAGCTGGTATGGTTTCTGTTTCTTTCTCTAGAATACTATTCAAGTGTAGTGATCCCAGTTCTTTACTGTGATATGGTTCTTAGCCATTCGCATAAGCAGCTTGTTTTCCTGTTCATAATAAACATTTAGATTCCCTTTATTCTTCTGTCCTCAAGACATCTGTTGATGCCAATTAACTTCTGTGCTCTGCTTCTTTTCCATGATTCTGTTCTGAGATTGATGCTAATTGACTCCCATGGTGTGCTTCTTGTCCATGAATCCGACCTGAGTTTGAATCATTGATTTCTCTAAGTTTATGTGGATTATTTAAGTATTCCAATGTTTTTGTATATTCATGTCTTAGATTCAGCTGTTATATCAAAATACCATAGACAATAGAAATGTCTTTCTCATGGTTCTAGAAGTGGAGAAGTCCAAGGTCAAGGTCAAGGTTCTGGTTCATTGGTTCCTGTTAAGAGTTCTTTTCCTGGCTTGTAGATGGCAGTCTTCCTGAAGTGTTCTCACATGATAAGGAGAGAGTAGAAGAGACGAAGAGGGTGGAGGAGGGTGAAAACTCTAATATTTCCTTATAAGAGCCCTAACCTTATCATGAAGGCTTAACCCCCAAGACTTCACATAAATATAATTATCCCCAAAGATTTCATCTCCAAATATATCACATTGAGGGTTAGGAAATTTTGGATGGCATACAAGTATTCAATTCATAACAATTCATTAATTTATTATACTATAATCTCAGTTTTAAGAAAGGTGATATACCCACCTATGTTCAGTAACCATTAGCCTTGAGCTATACTTTTCAGAAACATTAATCTACTTATGGTTTCTCTTGGCAAAATTGGCTGCTTATTATTGTGTCCTTTATAATTTTGCTGCTTTTTCTCCTGCACTTATTCATTTTCTTCACCTGATCCTCACATGGATAATATCTATTCAGCCCCTCATATGGGGAACTTTTAGTTGCTGCTGTCTTCAAATCTTGCCTTTCAGACTAAAATAAATCTTCTGCTAAGAACTGTTTCATGACAATGTTTATATTTATAGCATCCAGTGCACAAACTCAATTGGTGTTTAATAAGACAATGCATGAGAGCCTATGAGATACTTTTTGTTACTCCAAAAGCACAAAGGAAGAGAGCCAATGATAAAATAAAAAGGTAAATAAAATGATGGACCAGATCATGTTGATTAGCTACCCATTAACAAATGCCCACTTCTTCCTTATCTCTTTTTTCATTTGTATATGATGAAATGTTCCCTGTCCAGAGAAGGAATCATATTTTATCTATGTCAATCATGGAATCCCATTCTAATTTGCAAGTAATTAGCTTAAGATTGAACATATGGGGCACGTGGGTGGCTCAGACGGTTAAGCAACTGGCTTTGACTCAGGTCATGATCTCGCAGTTCATGGTTTCAAGCCCCACGTAGGGCTCTGTGCTGGCAGCTCAGAGCCTGGAGTCTGCTTCAGGTTCTGTGTCTCCCTTTCTTCTGACTTTTCCCTGCTCACACAGTCTTTCTCTGTCTCTCAAAAATAAATAAAAGACATTTAAAAAAATTTTTTTAAAAAGACTGAACATATAACACTTTTGGCATTTGAATTATTAAATAGAAGTAAGGTAGGAGGCTTCCAGGAAACATTTTCCCCCAAGTAAAACAGATAAATTAGGATAAACAGTCCTTGCTTTCTAATTAGGTCATTGTAATAAGGCAATCATATTGAGAGGGTACTTCAGATGTTTGATAACAAAAGGAAGTAATCTAAGAATATATCAGAGAAATGAACCTAGAGGCCTAATCTGCTCAACTGTTGCATTGGCTCTGTAACTTTCCATATGTTGACTACTTATTACATGAAAATGTAAATTCCTATTATTTAGTCTGCTTTAAGTCAGGTACTTCTTTCTTGAAAATAAATGGATCCTAAGTGACTCAGAAGTCTGATGACCATGAGTGATAGATTTTCACTTGTTAAGAAATACATCTGGTAGAGACATTTCCTCATGTTAAGTTCTTCCCTATCTGCCTTTTGAAAGCAACATGTAAGAACTGGAGGCTGGAATTGGAGGCTGCCTTAGATGCAGATTTTCCAGGATGTTGCCCATTATATTCTGTCCCAGGAGCCCTGGACTTTTCACTCAGCTAATACTATCTATGAATGTAACCTTGTATTACCCACTGAGAAATTTCCTTCCCTTGCTCTTCTAAAGAGAACTTCACTTCTCTGACAAAGTACTTTTAATGGGCATCAGGCATTGATGGGAACTACCTCTTTGCATTCACTCCAATCACATCTTGATGTACTCATCTTCCATAACAAATTCTCCTATTAAAGAGTTTAGTCCTTTGCTAAATGGGGAGCTCACTTAGCATATGACATATGACATACCTCTTATCCTGGTGCACAGAGTGCATGAAAATGAACGTATTGGCAGGTGAATGTGTGTGAATGTATTATGAATGTGATATCTTAGCTACAATACAATGACTATTATGAAATAGGCTCAGAAAGTTGCATAGAATAATTGTTATTTAAGTTTACATATAACACTTAATACTTACTTAATATGCAATGTATAAGTTTACATTGAAAAACACCATCCAGGTGAGTCTCTGTAGTTTACCAGTGACACCTTAAAATCCTAGCTTAATTACTCCATTCATAAAATTGAAATAAAAACTATTTTTAACATGATGTAATTAAAAGCAAAAGTATGCTACCTTCAAAGAAGCAAAAACTTTATTGTTAAATAGCTCACAATCTGTCTATGAATATAAATCAGATGTGGATACCACCAAATATACTCAATCAGAGAAGTGAAGTGGAGGAGAATTAATTTATTTTAAAAATTTAGATTAATTCACCAACATTATGGATGACTTTTCATTTCATTACAATATTGAAAGAACAATATAAAATTGTAGGAACAAAACTTAATGCAGCAATTAATTTACCTGATAAAGGGTGTAAAATAATAATCCTAAAAATGTTCACTGACTAGGGAGAACAAAAGATGAGCACAGTGAGAACTTCAACAAAGAGATGAAAAAATAAGAAAGTATCACATAGAAGTCACAGAGCTGAAGAATACAATAAACTGAATCAGAAAACACACTAGAAGAATTCAACAACTGATTGAATGAATCAGAAGAAAGGACTAGTCAACTAGAAGAATGAATGAAGATAGCTAAAGGGGCTTAAGGGACAACATCAAATTGACTATCATTCATATTTATAGGGATCCCAGAAGGAGAAGAGAGAAAGGACCAGAAATTTTACTTGAAGACATAATGTCTGAAAGGTTTCTTAACTCAGAAAAGGAACAGATGTTCAGATTCAGAAAGCTCAGAGTGTTCAAAATAAAAGAAACACAAACAGAACCACATCAACACACATTAAATTTACAATGCCAAAATTTACAAACAAGGAAAGTATTAAATGCAGCAAGAGAAAAACAACTCATTATGCACAATGAAACCCTCATAAGAACATGAGCAGGTTTTTCAGCCATACTTGTAGGGCAAAGGAGTGATACAATATATTCACAGTATTCACAGAAAAAATATCCAACCAAGAATACTCTACCCTCAAAGTTATTAGTCAGAATTGAAAAACAATTTTTCCGACAAATAAAAACTAAAGGAGTTCACCAGCACTAAACTGGCCTTACAAGAAACATGAAAGGGACTTTGTTAGGCTGAAAAGAAAGTGTGCTAACTAATAACAAGAAAACATGAAAAAATTAATCTTACTGGAGAGGTAAGTATATTGGAAAGGTAGTGGATTAGTCACTTGGAAGTTGAGTATGAAAGTTAAAAGACAAAAGTAGTTTAAAAAAAACTATAATTACAATGGTTAGCTATGGGATATATGATAAAATCATAAAATGAGCTATTAAAAACAAAATGTGTCTGGTGGTGAAAGTAAAAATACTAAGCTTTAGAATAATGTCAAACTTAGTGTTTATCAACTTAAAATAGACTGATATAGATACAAGTTATTTGTAAGCCTCATACTAACACAAAGCAAAAAATTACTCCCACTATACACAAAACTGATAAAGAAATATAAATATATCATTAAAGAAAGTTATCAAATCACAAAAGAAGAGAGTAAGATAAAGGAGCTACAAAAACAGCTAATAAACAACTAAATGGCAATAAGTAGATAACTATCCATAATTACTTTAAATATAAATGAACTAAATGCTCCAATCAAAAGACATAGAGTGGCTGGATAGATAAAACAAATAAACAAACAAACAAAACCCATAAGATTCATCTTTATACTACCTATAAGACTCACATCAGATCTAAGGACACACATGGACAGAAAGTGAAGGAATGAAAAAATATATAAATGGAAACCAAAAGAAAGCTAGGGTAGCTATACTTATGTCAAAAAGACTTTAAAGCAAAGAGTGTAGCAAAAGACAAAGATGAGCATTACATAATGATAAAAGGGCCAATCACACAAGATGATTAATATTTATAAATATTTATGCACCCAACATAAAAATGCCTAAAAATATAAAGCAAATATTAACAGATTACAGGGAGAAACAAACAGTGGTATAATAATATCAAGGACTTTTATTATCCCCCTTAAATGAATAGATAGATAATTCAGAAAGAAAATCAATAAAAGAATATCAGCCTTACATGACAAGTTAGACCTGATGGACTTAACAGCTACATATAGAATATCCATCCAAAAACAACAGAATGTACATCCTTCTCAAGTACACATGGAACTTTCTCCAGGTTAGGTCGTGTCTTAGGCCACAAAACAAGTCTAAATAAACTTAGGAGGATAAATATCATACCTAGCATCTTTTTTTGACCACAATGATATAAAAATAGATATTTATTTTATGAAGAATACTAGAAATCTAAAAATATATGAAGCTTAAACAACATGCTACTGAACAGCCAACGGGTCAAAAAGGAAATAAAAAAAAGAATAAAAAAAATCTCTTGAGATTTTTTTAAAAAAGGAAATCTACCAAAACTTATGGGATGCAGCAAAAGCAGTTTTAAGAAAGAAACTCATACCAATAAATGCGTGCCTCAAGAAACAAAAATTTCAAATAAAGAACCCAACTTTACACCTCAAGAAACTAGAAAAAGAATAAATAAAGCCTCAAGTTAATAAAAAGAAGGAAATGAAGATTAGAGCAAAAATAAATAAAATATAGACTAAAATGACAGTAGAGAAGACTAGTGAAACTAAGAGTTGGTTTGTTAACAAGTCTTTAGCCACATTCACCAAGAAAAATAAGAAAGAAGAATCAAAATTAGAATGAAAGTGGAAATACAAAGGATCATAAGATTACTATGAATAATTACATGCCAACGAATCAGACAACTTACAAGAAATGGATAAATTCCTAGAAACATAAAACCTACCAAGACAAAGTCATAATGATAAAGTAAATCTGAGCAGACTAATAAAGAGATTGAATCAATAACTAAGAACCCCACAACAAACAAAACAATGGTTTAACTAATGAACTCTACCAGTCAATGAATCAATACCAATCCTTTTCAAACTGATCCAAAAAATAGAAGCGTGAAGGAGTCTTCCAAACTCATTTTATTAGGCTAGCATTACGCTGATACCAAAGCCAGAAGATGATACCATGAGGAAAAAAAATTCATGCCAATCTCCCTAATGAACATAGAAGAAAAAATTCTCAATAAATTATTATCAAATTAAATCCAATAATACATTAAAAGAATCATACAATATGAAGAAATATAATTTTTTTCTCGGTGCAAATTATGTTTCAGCATCTGCAAATCAGTCAATGTGATACACCACATGAACAAAATAAAGAATAAAAGTCATATGATCAATTATTTCTTCTCAATAAATGCATAATAAACACTTAAAATCAATGAATTCATTTATGACAAAAATTCTCAACCAAGTAGATATAGACATAACATAATAAAATGTATATTTAACAAGCTCACAAGTAATATTATACTCAATGTTGAAAATCTGAAAACTTTTCCTCCAAGATTAGGAGCAAGACAAGGAAGGCTACTTTTGCCACATTTATTTAACATAGTATTAGAAGTTCTAGCCAGGACAATTGGGCAAGCAAAAGAAATTAAAGGCATTCAAATTAGAAAGGAAGAAGTAAAATTGTCATTTTTTTGCAGATGGCATAATATATATAGATGATCCTAAAGACTACATAAAAGAAAAAAAAAACCTGTTAAAATTAATGAATGAGTTCAGGATATAAAATCAATACAAAAAATCAATTGCATTTCTATACACAAATAACAAACTATCAGAAAAAGAAATAAAGAAAACAATACTCTTTACAATTGCATCAGAAATAATAAAATATCTAGGAATAAATTCCACAAAGGAGGTGAAAGATCTATGTATTGAAAACTATAACACTAATGAAATAAATTGAAGAAGACACAAATAAATGGTAAGATATTGTAGGCTTTCAATTAGAATTAATATTGTTAAGGTGTCCATACTATCTAAAACTGTACAAGTTCAATGCAATCTCTATCAAAATTTCAATGGCATTTTTCAAAGACAAAGAATAATCCTAAGTTTTTTATAGAGTCACAAAAACCCTAAGTAGCAAAAGCCATCTTAAAAAAAGAAGAATAAAACTGGAGGCATCATGCTCCCTGATTTCAAACTATATTACAAAGCCATAGTAATCAAAATGCTATGGTATTGACATAACGATAGACATGTAGATCATTGTAGAAGCATGGAGAGCCCAGAAAAAAATCCATGCATACATCATCAATTAATTAACAGCCAAGAAACCAAAAACTGGGAGAAAGGACAGTCTCTTTAATAAACAATGTTGGGAAAATTAAACCTTTGCAAAAAAATTAAAAATTAAAAAAAAATTGCAAAAAATAAAATTCAAACACTATCTTACTCCAAACATAAAAATTAACTCAAAATGGATTGAAGACTTGATTTTTAAACCTGAAACCATAAAATTTCTACAAGAAAACATAGGTGGATAAACCCCCTGACATAGATGTTAGTGATAATTTTTGAATCTGGTACCCACCAAAAGCAAGAAAGGTAAAAATAAGTAAGTGGGACTACATCATACTAAAAAGCTCTATAGAGTGAAGGAATCCATCACCAAAATGGCAACCTACTGAATGTGAGAAAATATTTATAAATCATATATCTGGTAAAGACTGATATCCAAAATATATAAACAACTCATGTAACTCAATAGGGAAAAAAACAATCTAATTAAAAATGGACAGAAGGTCTGAATTAGGAATATAGCTGTCCAACAGATACATGAAAACATAGTCAACATCAGATAAATGTAATTAAAACCACAGTGAGATATTACCTCATACCTAGTATAAATGTTATCAAATAATTAAATAAAAAATGAAAAGAAAAAACAAGTGTTAGTGAAGATGTGGAGAAACGAAGACCTTTGTGCATTGTTGATGGGAATGTAAATTGGGGGAGCCACTGAGGTAAACAGTATGGAATTTCCTAAAATGAAAAATAAAACTACCATGCGATCAAGCAATTCTACTTCCGGGTATTCATCCAATGAAAACAAAAACACTAATATAAAAAGTTATCTGTACTCCCATGATAATTGCAGCCTTATTTGCAATAGCCAAGACATGGACACAACCTAAGTATCCATCAATGGATAAATGGATAAAGAAATTGTAGATACACACACACACACACACACATTGCAGAATTATTCAGCCACATAAAGAACTGAAATTTGTCATTTGCAAGAACAAAGACATTATCCTAAGTGAAATAAATTAGAGAAAGTCCAATACCATATGATATCACTTATATGAAGAATCTAAAACAAATACACAAATATAACAACAACAAAAAAAACCCCTCATGGATACAGAGTAGATTGGTGGTTGCCAGAGGCAGGGATTGAAGGATTGATTGCTGAAGGTCAAAACAGAAGGAGAAAAAAAGAAAGAGAGAGAGAGAGAGAGAGAGAGAGAGAGAGAGAGAGAGAGAGGAAGGAAGGAAAGAAGGAAGAGAAAGAAAAGAAAGACAGACAATGCCAGGGATAGTTTGAGTAATTTACAATGTATTAATAATTAAGCTGTTCTTTTAATAGTAGGTGAACAAACAATATTTAATGAAGATATTAGCTACTCAAGTCTTGGTTTAAAAAACAACCAACAAAACCCTCTATTATATATTTTATATTAAACATGGAGAGTGGAAATTGAATGCTGTAAAAGTAACATATAAAACCTATTTGTTTCAAAGTAAATAAAAATTTATGGCAAAAAATATGATTAGAAAGGACAGGACTTTCATAAATATTCTTTATGCACTGGTAAGATTTAATTTCTGACCTCAAAAATTTTAAAACACAATATGTATTGTTAATTATTTGTTTTTATTTAGATAAAAGATCTTAAAAAAACTGTTCATAGTGATTATAACATAGCTTAGAGAAATTTCAAAATATCTTAAAAGATATATTTAAATATATGTATGTATTTATTGTTTTTATTTGTTATTTTTTTCTTCATTTTAGAAAGGAACATGAGTGGGGGAAGAGAGGCAGAGGGAGAGAGAGAGAAAAATCTTACCGGTCTCCAAGCTTAGCATGGAGCCTGACACAGGACTCCATGAGATAATGACCTGAGCTGAAATCAAGAGTAGGACGCTCAACCAGCTGAGCCCCACTGGTGTCCTAGTATGTGTTTATTTTTGTTGTCTCATTCTACTGTGCACTACTGAGAACTAAAAATAATTGCACACTGGGGCACCAGGGAGGCTCAGTCAGCTGAGCATCTGATTCTTGATTTCTCCCAGTTCGTGAGATCAAACCCTGCATTATTAGGCTCTGTGCTGACATCATGGAATCCTTACTTGGAATTTTCTCTCACCTTCTCTTCCTCTGGCTCTCTCCACTCATGTTCTCTCTCTCTTTCTTTCTTGCAAAATAAACAAATGTTTTTTTAAATGCTATTAAAAAATAAAATAAATAAAATGTTATTTAAAAATAAAAAAATATAAAGTAATTGCATACCAATGATCTAAATAGCAGTTATATAAAATGAGAAGTGTATATTACATATTTATTTTATTTGAGAGAGAGAGAGAGAGAGAGAGAGAGAGAATGTGCTAGTGGAAGAGAGAGGCAGAGGGAGAACAGAGAGTCTTAAGCAGGCTCTATGCTTAGCAAGGAGCCCAGTCCCACAACCATGGGATCGTAACCCGAGTCAAGAGTAAGTCAGACACTCAACTGACTGAGCTATCCAGGCACCCCAGAGAAGAATACATTTTAATATAATTTTTTTATTTAAAAATATATATGGAATTATATTTTACTAATTTTTAATATTTAGATCAGCACTTTCTCTAAAGCTGTTATATACCAAGTCATGTATAATGTACACAATAGGATATTATCCTTAAGGAAGAATAAAGTTCTATGAGACAGTAACTCAACAGTTTCTTCCTTTCCAATGTATGGTAAAAACTTGAATTGTAGGTAACTTGTTCTGCGAGTGTTCTACAAGACGGGTAAATATTTCTAATAAATTTTAACTTGATAAATGAGCAATGTCTTATAATACAAGTACTGTGTGATGCCAAATGTCACAGGATCATAACTGAGCCAATGGTTCTTTTCTCTCTCTCTCTCTCTCTCTCTCTCTCTCTCTCTCTCTCACATGTGCATGCTGTGGGATTGTGGGTGATTGTCTCCCATGTTTGGATGCTTGGTCTCAGACAGAGGTGTTTGGCAGAAATTGGACATTTTTCAGAACATTGAAAAGTGTTCACAACTGGCACTAGTGTATTTGCTGTCACTTCAAGCACCTATGGACAGTCCTCTGCTTTTGCATACAAGAGTAAGCTTAGGAATGCTTTGCTTCACTCTAGAGCAGGCTGCCTGCAGATAGAGACCCTTTCCTCTGATGCTTTATTGCCAGTTTATAAATACAGTATAGGAGGCGTTTATTAATACTGTACTGTAGTCAACATCTATTAGTGACAGTGAAAGTCATCCAACACAATAACCCTCCTCTCTTTTGTCTCCCTCACACCAGCCACAAAGGTTTTCAAAGGTAAGTGTAGGTTAATTTATTTTTCTTTATATTTTGTATTTTCTTTATTATTTAGTATTATATTACAGTATTATGATCATGTATATATGACTATTTTGGGGTTGTGGAACAAATCATTTGAGTTTCCTTTATTTCTTGTGGGGAAATTTGCTTAGATATATAAGTGCTTTGGATCACAAGCATATTTCTGGAAGAAATTATGCTTGCAAATCAAGGTTTTACTCTATTTTGAAAAAGCTCAGCTTACATATGGCAGGTTAACATGGTATGTGGATTATACTAACTAGTTTAAACTAAATAAGTCTCAAAATTAGAAAATGACCTTAAAACATTTTTGTAAGGAAACAGCCTATTAAAATTAGCACCAATGATTCAAAAAAAAAAGCAGATAAAATATTTACACATCCTAATTTAATATCCTATCTGCTACATCATGAGACTAAGCAATGATGATTTTATCTGTCTGATAAGAAACCAGCAACATTTGGGAAAACAGATTATCAGAAATACAGATTTAGAACCATTATATTTAAAAACAAATAGTTCTGTCCTGCAGTTCATTTTCTGAGTTAAGAATGCTCTGAGGTTCTTGTGATTAGAAAGATAAATTATTTCATCTTCATTTTTTAAAGACTATATTTTGAGTATTTTGACTATGCTTAGAAAACCTATAGCATGTAAGGATTGCTTATAAATACAATTTGGTTTATATTTGGGGGTAGTTAATAATAACTACTAAGAGGTGGATAAATTTTTTAAGTTTGAATATCAGTTTTCTATGAGCTGAGACTTGAAAATTTTTAAAAAATATTTTTTAATTTTTTTTTTTTTTAGGAGATGGAGAATGTGAGCAGGGAAAGGGGCACAGAGAGAGGGAGACAGAGAATTGATCTGAAACAGGCTCCAGGCTTCAGACTCTGAGCTGCTAGCACAGAGCCCGATATTGGACCCTTAACTGACTGAGCCATCCAGGCATCCTGATACTTGAAGATTTTTAATGACAGAAACTCCATTTAATATTTGTAATTGAACCATTAAAACTTCAGGATAAATCAGGGTACCTGGATGGTTCAGTTGGTTGAGCATCGGACTTCGCTGATGACCTAGAGGTTGGTGAGTTTGAGCCCTGCATTGGGCTCCATGCTGACAGCTCAAAGCCTACAGCCTTCTTCAGATTCTGTTTTTCCCTCTGTCTCTCTGCCACTCCCTGACTCATGCTCTGTTTCTTTCTCTCAAAAATAAACAAATATTAAAAATTAAAAAAAAAAAACCTTCAACCTAAATGTAACATACAATCTATAAACTTGAATACTTTAAAATGTATTAATTACACAATCTGGAATTTGGTGTTCTTCACATTTACAACACAATTAATTTCTATGAAGCTAGTCTCCATTGGGATTGATTGCTATCTTGTAACATTGAAAAAAAAGTCTATTCCTGTATCCATACCTGTATCCACAGATGATATATATATATATATATATATAAACACTGTTTTGATTTTCAGAAAACATATCTTACTTTTGAGAATTTTTAAATGTAAACTATTGAAATGTGTATCTATGTTAATCTGGGCTCCATCATTCCTTTGGATATATTGCAAAGGGAAATTTTCAATTTCATAAGTGAAATTTGGTCAAGATCATGTTCAGAGGAATACATTTCACCTTTGAATTACTTAAAATAATCCATTTTATCTAAGAGTGAAACTAAGTTATGTCAAAAGCCCCATACAATTTTTGGGTTGTGACACCTCCTCTCTATGCTAATCTTCACTCTTGCTAATCTTTCAAGTTTCCAAATCATTCCAGGATCCTCTGAAAATCTCTAATGTGTTCCTTTAATTATATACTCTGTCTGCACAGCTTAATGTTTAGAAACAGAGATTTTGAGTTTGAATCTTGACTTAATGCATACTGTATGTGACTTTAAAAAAGAAAACTTTTCAAATATTTATTTATTTTTGAAGGAGAGAGAAAGACAGAAGCATTAGCAGGGAGGGGCAGATAGACAGTGAGACAAGAATCCGAAGCAGGCTCCAGGCTCTGAGCTGTCAGCAGAGTCCAGTGCCCAACAGGGGGCTGGAACCCACAAACCGTGAGATCATGACCTGAGACGAAGTCAGACGCTTAATGGATTGAACTGCTCAGCTGCCCCACATTATATGTGACTTTGGGCAAGAGGCTAAGGTCCCAGGATTCGGTGTGTCAACACATGTAGCCCTTGGAAAGTATGTGGCACAAAGATAAATGGACATATCTTCTATTATCATCATCAGTGATCACTTCTAGCATTATGGACAACCACCCGTTCTGTGTTGGGTGCCACCAAATTTACTGCCAGCACACTGTGCTCTCACAATACCCAGAGGGATCTTTACCAGGGAAGATGCCAGGTCCTGATGCTGTAAGCACTGATGTGTGGTCTGAGGACATTCCTGCTCTTGGCACTGGGTCCACCCCTCCAGCAGGCTGCTGATGCTGTGGCGTTCGCCTTGCTCTATGGAGACCTTAGTCAAACAGCTCATTCTTCTATTTGCTCTTTTACTCGATCTTTTGCCTGGAGCAAACACAGTGGCCCATTTTCCTTTAACCAAATCTTAATGTCCAGAATAGAGATGAAAAACTAATACCTTACAGGCAGTATTTAGTGTTTATTAATATGCTTTTAAGGGGGTGCCTGAATGGCTCAATTGGTTAAGTATCTGACTTTGGCTCTGATCATGAGTTTGAGCCTGGGGCCTGCTTCAGATTTCGTGTGTGTCTCTCTTTCTGCTTCTCCTCCATTCATGCTCTGTCTCTCTGATCTCAAAAATCAAAAAAACATTAAAAAATATATGCTCTTAATGCCTTTAGGTTGGCCTTTCTTTTTTTTCATTGAAATATAATTGATACAATGTTACATTAATTTCAGATATACAACATAGTGATTCTATTTTTAATTAACTTAGACTTATTATTAATTATTACCTTGAATCCCAATACAGTTCCTTGTTGGTTCCTGAAGACATTTTTCTTGGGGTCTAATCACTTTCTTGTATTGTCAGGGAAAAGTATTTCTTTGAGGCTCTTTGTTACCACATCTGCATAAACCCTGGCAAGGGTTTATCACATTAGTTCTGTAGATGTTTAAGAATTTAAGACTGGTGTAGTTTGGGGCACCTGAGTGGCTCAGTTGGTTGGGCTCCAACTTTGGCTCAGGTCATGATTTCATGATTTGTTGGTTCAAGACCCGCATTAGGCTCTGTACTGGCAGCTCGAGGTGGAGCCTGCTTTAGATTCTGTGTCTTCTTCTCTGTCACTCCCCCATTCTCTCTCTCTCTCTCCTTGTCCCTGTCTCTCTGTCTTTCTGTCTCTCTCTCTCTCTCAAATAAATACACATTAAAGATTGGTGTGGTTTGGGGTTTGATATGTAGGGTTTACTACAAATATGATGTGACCAAAGAAAAAAACTTGACAGTTTTGTAAAGTGTCCTCTGTCCTGGCTTGATAGAAAACACTACAAAAGTCCTTATCGATAAGTTTTAATTAAAATGATAAATTAATAATATTATAAAAATGCCTACCTACCATATGTTCTTACACAGAGATTTATATCTACATTTTAGAGGGTTTTGTCATGCATTTATTCTTTTTTATAATCAAGTTTATAAATGGAACCTAATATCTAACTGAACTACTATGAGGTATAATAAATGATATCCTGAAAATAAAGAATGAATTTGAATAATTGTTTTTTAAAACCTAACTTGTATTAAAATTAAACATTATATAACAGGTCTTAAAATTTTTGAAAATCTGTATTAATAAAACCCAAAGTCATTCTGGGCATAATGTGAATTTCTTCTTTTAATAGAAGTTTTAGGTGGACAGCTTTATAATTCCGTATCTGCATAACACTGTAACGTGATCACCACAAGCCCAGTTATTACCTATCACCATACTGTTGACCCCTTCATCCATTCTGTGTACCCCCTAATCTCTTTTCCCTTAAGTAACCAACAGTCTGTCCTCTGTATGAGTTTGTTTTGTATTATATTGCTTATTTATTTGATATTTTAGATTCCACAGATAAATTTTAATAATCAAAACTACTTTCACTTTTCAGAAATCTGACTGAAAACAAAATGGCTAAAAGTGCTACAAGCAGACAGGGTTATACAAATTGTGGCTGTTGAACAAAGATTGAGTTTGGAAGCATTGCCCTGATGGTGACTGAAGCCAACAAAGAACAAGGGAGGTCTCAATCAAGACACTCAAACTTAGGCTAGGAATCCAATATTAGTCTATGATCCAATATTCATCTAACAAGTCCCTCTGATCCAGCATGACTGTCCTTCCTCAGAAGTCCCTAAAAAGCTCTTTGATTTCCTTCTCTCTACCACCTGTATTAGTGACAGTAGACTGTCTTAATATATAAACTTCTTTTCTTTCCTTATTAGTGAATCCTCTATTGTTTTTTTTTTTTTAGTGAGAAATCTGACAATCCAGAATTCAGACTACATTTTCCAGCCTCTCTTCCAAATGTCTGTACTCATAGATCCAAGTTCTGGCCAACGGTATGGAGGTAATGAAGTATCAGGTTACGAAGTGGGAATC